>NC_142938.1:18852588-18855088 GCF_046866305.1 Octopus bimaculoides
CAAAAAAAAGAAATTTTCGCGTATAATACTCCTACTTTCCCACAAATCCCTTATTTTGGTGGTCCGGATCTTTTGGAATTTTTTTTTTTTTTCGTAGTATAAATTTACGTGAGCTCCTTAATATGCCACGAAACTTTTTTTTTTTGTCCAGAAAACGGGGTGGATTCCCTCGGAAATTTCACCCCCGTTGATTCCACGCGAAAAAATTATTTACCGTATTTTGAATATTCTTTCAATTTTCATGCATAAATTTATAGAATTTCATAACATTATTTCTTTCTTTTTTTTTTTTTTTTGTTGTAAATATCAAATGCTTCGGTTATGTCTTCAGTTTCGTTCCATTGATAATGTTGTTTAAAGCAGAACACGCCATGAAGATTACTTAAAAAAAAAAAAAATATCCGATCAGTCAACCGCACTATTTATTACCTTTCGTCCATTCGAACTAGTCGACCACTGAGGTCAATGTAGTCGACCGTCCCCTCCTCGAAATATCTACTGGCCTTGCGCCAAAATTTGAACCAATTATTTTAAAAGCGGTGAGGCGACAGGATCTTTATCGAATCGGTCAAAAAACTTGCTTAGCGACATTTCTTCCAGTTCTTTAGGTTCCGAGTTCAAATTCCGCTGGTGTGTTAGCTTTGCCTCTGGGGGACGATAAATAAAGAAGCAGATTAGCATTGGGGTCGATGTAATCGACTTAGGCCCTTCCCCTCAAAGTTGTTTGCCCTGTGCCTAAATTAGAATTATTATTAATGTTTTGAAGTTTTTTTGCAATTTACTAATCATACCCTTCTCTATTTGACAGAACTCTAACTTACGATTCAAACCTAATGGTACACACATACACACACATTTTTACTAGAAAAAGGGTGACAGTAACTTCGGAGTTTCGATTTGGTAGCCTTCATCAAACTCTTTTTGGTCAGAGCAGCATGAGATGAAGCGTTTTGCTCAAGAACCCAACGCACCACTTGGTCCAGGAACTGAAACCACGATCTCGCGACCTTGAGTGCATAACCCCTAACCACTAGGCCATGCACCAACACACACTCACACAATCGTATACATGAGAGGCTTCTGTACAGTTTCCGCTCGCCAGTTTTATTGATAAGGGGTTCTTCGCCTCAAATGAGGAGGTTGCGAAGAACACTTCTTGACCATAGGGCCTACACCTCCTTAGCTGGATGCTTTGATTGTGTCTTCAGTTACGTCCCTTAGTTAAACTTGTTTCCATCGAAACACTCGAACGCACGTTGTGACTAGCAAAATAACTTCTTCTCATCATTATTAACAAACATGGAAGTTTTGTTGAGAGTTGGTGGCAACAAATCTTCTCAGATCTCAAGAATTTTTTATGGGTTTCTTGCAGAATACAGTATTGCACTTTTTACTACAAGTCCACAACGCGAGTCTCAATTCCTATATCTCTCAACCTTTTTAGGTAAGCAGTTTGGACGTTGTGCCATGTGCACCAATTACCACAGGAATATTTGTCGTCTGACTACATTTATTATTTTTAGAATCGCGGTTACCAAGGTGGCAAACTGGCAAAATCGTAAGCACACCGGGCGAAATGCTTAGCGGTATATTTCGTTCGTCTTTACGTTCTGAGTTCAAATTCCGCCAAGGTTGATTTTGCCTTTCATCCTTTCGGAGTCGATAAATTAAGTACCAGTGAAACAGTGAAGCCGATGTAATCGACTAGTCCCCTCCCCCAAAATTTAAGGCCCTGTGTTTATAATAGTAAGAAAGGATTGTTGGGGTTACAAGTTGGCAGATTCGTTAGCGCATCGGAAAAAAATGCTCTCTGGTATTTCTTTCGACTCGTTGTGCCCTGAGTTCAATTTCCGCCGAGGACGACATTGCCTTTCATCCTTTTGGGGGCCGTTAAAATAAGTACCAGTTTAGCACTGGGTGTCGATTTATATTGAATGCCCCCCCCCCCCCTCCTCAAAACTTTCAAGTCTTGTGCCGATATTAGAAAAGATTTATTATCATTATTATTATTTTTTGTTATTAGAGGTACGAGCTGGCTGAATCGTTAGCGCGTCGGAAAAAATGCCTAGCGGTATTTTTTCCGACTTATTACGTTCTGAGTTCAAATACCTCTGGGATTGACTTTGTCTTTTATTCTTTCGGGATCGATGAAATAAGTACCAGTTGAGCCCTGGGGTTCGATGTAATCGACTAGCGCCCTCACCCCAAATTTTGGTCCTTCTGCCTATTGTAGGAACGATTATTATTTTTATTTTATTATTTTTTTTTTTAATTTTTAAGTTTCAGCTCAAAGCTGTGGCCATGCTGGGGCACCGCCGTTTTGCTACACTGTTGTTATTGAGAGTCTTTTCTAATATGTAGCATTAGTGGACAAAGCAAAACCAAGCTTTCTTGTATTAAGGCTCCAACTTTGAACGTTCTAAGTTCAAATCCTGCCGAGGTCAACTTCGCCATTTATCTTTCGCTGGTCGATAAAAAAAAGTACCTGTCATACACTGGG
>NC_142938.1:18862588-18870088 GCF_046866305.1 Octopus bimaculoides
ACAGTTAAGTGTATGTGTGTGTGTGTGTGCGTGTGTGTGTGTACATACATAAGACAGACAGACAGACAGGCAGACACATGTATATGTGTACGTGTGTGTGCATATATATGATATGTGTGGATATATATGTGCATATATGTATGTATGTATATATATATGTATATATATATACGTATATGTGTATATATATAAATATGTATATATATATATATATATATATATATATATATATATATATATATATATATATGCAGGTATGTACATATATATATATATATCTATCTATAAACATATATATATATATATACAGATAAATATGTATATATATATATATACGTATATACATGAAGGAATATATGTATATATTCATGTGTGTATATATATATGCATGTGTATATATACATATATATCTGTATATATGTGTGTATATATACATACATATTTTTATGCTTATATGTATGTATATATATATATATACATATATATTTGTTTATATTTATATATAGACATATATATTTATGTTTATATTTTTATATATACATATATATTTATATGTCTATATGTGTATATATACATTTATATATATGTATGTGTAAACATACATATATGTATATATATATTAACATATATATATGCGTGTAAATATACACATGTGTGTGTATCTGTGTATATATATATATGTGTGAGTGTGTGCATGTATATTCAAATATATATATATATATATATATATATATAAACACAGTATATAAATTGTTTATAGTATATGTGATATAATGCAGTATATTATATCATGATTATGATGCATGATGACGGAAGGTATTATAATGATGACAAGTAATTATCACCAACTTCATTGTATGCGAAACCTCTTGAATGTATAGCTGTACACACTTTGTATGCATTACATATACACGATCGTACATACAAACATACATGTATGTATATGTACAGGCATGTGTGTGTGTATGTGTTCATGCCCATGTGTGTGTATGCGCGTATGTGCATGTGTGTGTGTGTGTGTATGTGGTCCGAGATCGGCTGGTATTAATTCAAGAGAAATTATGACACGGATATAATGCATATAATTACTCATCGACGCACACACGCATAATCAAACACACACACACACACACACACACACACACACACACACACGCACAAGTATACAGACTCACACATGCTGAAGTGAGGGTGTTCTTATATTTGTACACATATATGTAAATATATATATAAATAATATATATATGTGTGTGTGTGTGTGTGTGTGTGTATGCATGTATTTGTGAACACATTTTTCTATATGTGTGTGTGTGTGCATGTATGAATGTGTGTGTGTATATATATATATATATATATATATATATATATACATATATGTATGAATATGTAAACGTGTATATATATTTTATCTGTATGTGTATGTGTAATATATCATATTTGTACGTGGGTTCAGTCCCACTACGTGCCACCTTGGGCAAGTGTCTTCTCGGGCTGACCAAAGCCATGTGAGTGGATTTGGTAGACGGGAAGAGAAAGAAGCCCGTCCTGTATATGTATATATATAATATATATGTGTGTTTGTGTGTCTGTGTTCGTCCCCCACCAACATTGCTTGACATGCGATGCTGGTGTGTTTACGTCCTCGCAACTTCGCGGTTCGGCAAGAAGAGAGCGATAGAATAAGTAATAGGCTTACAAAAGACAAGTCCTGTGGTCGATTTGCTCGACTAAAAGGTGGTGCTCCAGCATGGCCACAGTTAAATGACTGAAACAAGTAAAAGAATAAAAGGATATTATATATATATGTGTATATATATTTATATATATATTTATATATATATTTATATATATATATATATATATATATATATATATATATATATATATATATATATATTTACACTCCTACATCGAACTTACTGTGTGTGTGTGTCAGACATTCAATCGCAGCCTTAATAGGGCACCGCCCCTGCGGCTTTTCAGCGATTATGTCCTTGTCTGTCTAGTCCTCATTTTATCGATATCTGTCTGCCGTACCACTAGTTGGTGGGACTCAACATAAAATATGATCATTTTAGGCCAAAAAGGAAGATTAACACACACATAATATACATATTTACTATATGTGTGTGTGTGTGGAGGCGCAATGGCCTAGTGGCTAGGGCAGCGGACTCGTGGTCGTAGGATCGCAGTTTCGATTCCTGGACCGGGCGTTGTGAGTGTTTATTGAGCGAAAACACCTAAAGCCCCACGAGGCTCCGGCAGGGGTTGGTGGCGAACCCTGCTGTACTCTTTCACCACAACTTTCTCCCACTCTTACTTCCTGTTTTCTGTTGTACCTATATTACAAAGGGCCAGCCTTGTCACACTGTATGTCACGCTGAATCTCTCCGAGAACTACGTTAAGGGTACACGTGTCTGTGGAGTGCTCAGCCACTTGCACGTTAATTTCACGAGCAGGCTGTTCCGTTGATCGGATCGACTGGAACCTTCGTCGTCGTAACTGACAGAGTGCCACGATATATGTGTGTTTATGTGCGTGTATGCATATATATATATATATATATATATATATATATATATATATATATATATATATATATTATGTACACATATTTATGTATATACATATGCATGTATATAATATATATATGTATGTATAAATTATAAGTGATGCCAGATGTTAGTTTAAAATCACTAGACTAGACTCTGTACTTGTGAAGGATTTAAAAAAAAAAATTTAGTTAAATGTTCTTTTGTTTCTGCCGAGTAAATACCTACTTATTGTTACTAACATGCACAACGAGAGAGTGAGTGTGAGAAGGGGGGGGGGGGAGTGGTATGTACTTTTATTTCATGGCCCTCAGTAGGGGCTGAAATGCCAATTTTACGCCAAGCTGGATTGGAAATCAGTTCGTAAAGAGCCGCAAGAAATAAGAACCCAGTGTGTTTCATCCAACTGCTCTACCAAGCAAACTCTCCAATAATAATAATAATAATAATATTAATAGCAATCATTTCTACTAAAGGCACGAGGCCTGAAGTTTTGGGGGAAGGGCAGTAGTCGATTGCATCGACTCTAGTGTTTCACTGGTACTTCCTTTATCGACCCCGAAAGGATAAAATACAAAGTCAACCTCGGCGGAATTTGAACTCAGAACGTAAAGACGGACGAAATACCGCTAAGCATTTCGTCCAGTAATAATAATAATAATAATAATAATAATAATAATAATAATAATAATATTTTCTGCTAAAGGCACAAGGGCTGAAATTTATGGGGAGGGGCCAGTCACTTATAACGATCCTAGTACTTCATCGACCCCGAAAGAGCGATAGACAAAATCGACCTCGATGGAATTTGAACTAAAAACGTAACGACGGACGAAATGTTACTAAGTGTATTGTCCGGCACAAGAGTTAAAATGTCGTGGGGAAAGGACTAGTCGGTTACAACGTACCCTAGTGCTCAGCTGATACTTATTTCACCGACCCCGAAAGGATGAAAGGTAAAGTCGACCTCGGCGGAGTTTGACCTCGGTTTGTAAAGACGGGCAAAATGCCACTGAGCATTTTGCCCGATGTGCTAATGATTCAGCCAGTTCGACATATTAGTAATAGTAATAATGATTTCAAAGTTTTGCCACAAGGGCAGCTTGCGGGAGAGGATTAAGTCGATTACATCGACCCCGACAAGGTGAAAGGCAAAGTCGACCACGGCGGAATTTGAACTCGGAACGTAACCGACGGGCGAAATACTTCTAAGTATTCCGTCCAGCGTGCTAACGATTCTGCCAGCTCGCCGCCTTAATAATGATTATAATAATCTTTTCTTCTATAGGCACAAGGCCTGAAATTGGGGGTGGGGGTGGGTGGAAGACAAAGTCGACCCCGGTGGAATTTGAACTCAGAACGTAGCGACGGGCGAAATACCGCTAAGCATTCGGTCGCCCTAATATTAATAATGATACTAAAAATGATGACGACGCGTAGTCATGATAGGTATATTGGGTTTCGTATATTTGTACCCTAGTGTCACTTTGATGACATGCATTGCCTCTCTCACTCAATAATAATGACGATGAGATTTTTAGCATGGGCGTCGGTATAGTCGTGTGGTTAAGGGGTTTTCTTCGCAACGACGTGGTACCGGGTTCCACTCCGCTGCCCAACTACTTGGATATGTATCTTTCACTTTTGTCTCTTGTTGATGAAAACCTACACCAAAACTGGAGTTTTGGAGACGGAAACTATGTTGGAAGCCATTGTGTATGTGTATGTGGAGAGAGAGAGAGAGAGAGAGACCGTAGATTTGCGTCAAAGTGGCCTCTGCTCAAAGTAGTCCAGATGTCAAACCGAATGACGTATACCTCTCTCTACACACTTACACACAGACAGACGTAACCAGAGACATATCTCTGTCTGTCTGTCTGTCTCTCACTTTCTCTCTCAATATGTACGTGTGTGTGTGTGTGTGTGTGTGTGTGTACATATGACACGATCAAGTTAGTATTGTATGAAATTGTGTAATATGTGCATATATGTATAAATTGTATGTACATAAATGCGTGTGTGTGTGTGCGACGTGTGTGTATACACACTCATATCTATCTATCTATCTATCTATCTATCTATCTATCTATCTATCTATCTATCTATCTATCTACATATATGTATGAATATACATATATACGTGTATATATACATACATATGCATCCATTGCCTTTATATAATTGCAATCCTTTCCGTTTTATGTTCGAATTCTGCCTTATTTTCTTTCCAGAGTTTATAAAAGAAACTTGTACTTTCTAAAATAAAGTACCAGTTACATACTGAGGTCGATATAATTGAGTCGCCTCTTTCCTTCAATTTCTTTTGCCAGTGTAACAAATGATTACTTTCAGGCGTTGATTAAATTGTGATTCTGGCGGTTTTTGCATCTATATGTGTGAATATCTGATTGCATGTATGTGAATATGTGTGCGTCTGCAGGTGTATAAATATATATATATATATATATATATATATATACCGGAGTAAGCACATTTCTGACAAAACTGTCCGATGAACGGGAACGTGAAACTCAGAGTAACAGTCTTTTGTTATATTTCTGCTGCTTTTAAATAAAGTATATATATATATATATAATCATAAATATACAATATTATTAATTGACGATTCCCTGCCCTTATTCTTGTATATATATATATATATATATATATATATATATATATATATATATATAATCTGTGTACGTGCATGCATGTATGTATGTACGTTATGTATGTATGACTTTGTGCCTATGTGTACTTGTGTGTTTGTATGTATATGTTGTAAATGTATATAGAATTGTGTGCGGGCGTGTGTGTGTAGTTGTGTAGCTGTATGCTGAAATGTCTGTACCTGCTTCTGTGTGTGTGTGTATGTAACGATCAAGGTAATATTTCATGAAATTGTGTCTGAGATAAGCTCAGGTATTGTATGAAATAATTATGTCTGCCAGCCATGTAACCACACACACACATAATCTGTACACACGCATATTACAGCAGACTATATTTCATGATATATATATTGCATGTGATGCATGTTTATTTTATAATTTTATATATACCTGAATTGTACATTATATATATATACATATAATATATCATATATATATTTAAATATATAAGTGCGTGTACTTATACATCATGTATGTGACTATATATTTGTGTTTGTGTATTATAAGTAAACAGGCACAACCACACGTGCACACGCATACACGCACATATTGTTGAAGCCGCTTATTATAATCACGGTTAACGGGATTTGGTATCTAAAATGGCTCGTGTCATGCCGATTACAGATTACCGTTAATATAATACTATCACACATACACATATATACACCACAGATGTCCTCACAATTTCTTTCTACGAAATTCAGTTGCAAGGCACGGGGGGCGTCTCTGAGCTGTTGGGGTCGCACACAGGGACTGAACCCATTAACGTTTTGTTGCAAGCCGAGCTATACTTACCTGTCTGTCTGTCCGTCCGTCATAATATTCTGCCGAAATACATCATTTTTTCCTAGTTCGGGTTATATATACATGACCACATAATACATACACACTCGCATATATATGTATGCATATATATATATATATACACACATATACATTATATAAACATATATAAATATAATATGTATTAATATAGGTATATGTATTTATATATATATATATATATGTATGTACACATGTGTGTGTATTTAGATATATACATATATATGTATGTGTTTATATGTTTGTTTTTATATATTTATGTGATGTGTATGTACAAAGTAAGTTAATTTATGGTTTGTTACAGAACGCCAAAAAAATAAAAAAGATAAAATTTCTAATAACGAATAGTAATGGCTATATTAAATATAGAACAAGTTTTCACAGAAGCTTCGAAATTCGCTCTGCGGTATATTCGACCGTACACAAGATGTGTGCGAATGCGTATGTGTGTGTATGTATGTATTATATATATATATATATATATATATATATATATATATATATATACATATATCTATATATGAATTCTTGTGCGTGTTGAATTCTTTAGGTCAGTTGTCAAAAAATGGACAGCCGATTATTTCTTTGTATGTCAAGTGGTAACCCATTTACAAAAAAACTATCTATAATCTTCACACAAACACGCACCCACACAAATGTATATGTGTGCACATTATGGGTGTATGTATGTTTCTATGTGGAAGATATATATATATATGTGTGTGTGTTTGTGTGTGTGTGCATGTTACTATATATTTTTACTTGTGCATATATATATACATGTATATATACATATATGTATATATATAATCCATGTAGATAATGTGTGTGTATATATATATATATATATACAAGCAAAAATATATAGTAGCGTTCACACACATAGCCTCAAGCGGACCAAATCCTTGTGAATTTTTGGTTTACGGAAACTGAAAGAAGCGCGTCGTATATTATAAATATATAAATATGTGTGTGTGTGTGTGTGCGTGCGTGCGTGTGTGTGCGTGTCCCCCACCATCGTTTGACGACTGGTGTTAGTAGTTCGGCCAAAGAGATCGATAAAATAAGTACCAGGCTATTAAAAACAAAAAAAAAAAGGTACTGAGGTCGATTCATGTGACTAAAAAATTCTTCAAGAAGGTGCTACAGCATGGCCGCAGTCAAATGACTGAAGCTAGTAAAAGAGGAATTGGTATTTCGAACGAGATGGCGTAAGAGCTAAACCTATTTGCTTAAGAACTCCATTCAACTCCTAATGAGACATTAAGCATAATTTGTCCTCAGATTTTGCGTTTATTGTATTTATAACAGAGTGTATATCCAATAGCAAAATATAATTGGAGATTAGGGTAGAATTTTTCTTTATATTATATAGCATCTTAAATTATATATACGAACATTTCCACTATATATATAATGCACCTTTTCACCATATATAGCGAAACTTTTCTCT
>NC_142938.1:18872588-18880088 GCF_046866305.1 Octopus bimaculoides
TTTGTTTCTTTCCCTTTTGTTTTTTCTTTGCCCTTGTTTTGGTTTCAGAGCGAGGATGAAATATAGAGAGATTTTTGTATCTAGCTGGGCCTTTCTTTTAGAAAGTGCACATTGCTCCTGTGTAATTCGTTGCTACCCCCAGACCAATCAACAACGTTCATCTCTTGTGCTGCTCTCGTAGACTACAGTATGAACTGTGATGCTGACCGGGTTCTGACAACGGGCACGAGTGTCCAGGGACCTAAAATTTGGTCCTATGCAGTCTCATCTTCTTGTCTTATTTCTTGTACCTCATTTCAGTCATTGGACTGCGACCATGCTAAGGCTCCGCTTTGAAGGTTGTAGTCGAACACATTGACCCCAGTACTTATTATTATTATTATTGTTTAAATTCTGATACTTACTATATTACTCTTAGTCGCGTTTGCCGAGCCGCTAGGTTACGGGGACGTAAACAAACCAGCAGCGGATGTCAAGCAGTGGTAGTTGTGGCGGTAGAGGGGACAAACATGAATTCAAAGACACACACATACATATATATGTACTTGTGTGTGTGTGTGTGTGTGTGTGTGAAAACGGCGGGCTTCCGCACAGTTTCCGTTTAGCAAATTTGCTCACATAACATTGGTCAATCCGGGGCTGTGAGAGAAGACGCTTGCCTATAGTGCCGCGCAGTGGGACTGAACCCCGGAACCATGTGGTTGCAAAACGAGCTTCTTAACTACACAACCATGTCTTGCGAGAAGTTTTTTTTTTCTTTTCTTTTCTGACCAAAGCCCGGTGGGGGGGGGGGATATAGGAATCTTGGGAGGCTATTGTTGTGTGGACACATTGTGATGTCCAATACCAGCCCCTATTCTGGGGGACAAAAAAAATAATAATTCTCAACGGGTGAGCGTTGGATCAGCAAACCGACGCTCTAAAATCAATAATAAAAAAATAAAAAAACGAGAAAAGAAAAACCGCTGAACATTGAGAAGTAGCCGTTACGGATGTGACCACCAACACAGATGGAACAAAAAACTCGTTCATCGTTGATCCAATGAGAATGAATGGAATTTATTGTGACAAATTCCGGATTATGTCTGAAGATGGTAGGGTGTAATTTGAGGGTGTTTTGGTTGCTATTTCCAGCAAATTTGAGGATGATTTAAGTTGAATCTTCTTTATTGACTCTATCTTTCCACTGAGATTGCCATAGTTACTATTCGCTGTTGGGGGAAGGTGCGTGGCACACTGGTTTGGGTCGTGAGATCGTCGTTTCGATTCCAAATCGGGGAGGTACGTTGTGTTCTTGTGCCAACGCTTCATTTCGCGTTGCACCTGTCTGTCCACTCAGGTGGAAATGGATGAGTTCCAACAATAGCTGCGAGGTTAATCCCGCGACGGACCTGCATCCTGTGCGGGATGGGGGAGTGTTGTAATCTTAATCACGTGTACACACCGGAAACCGAGTAAACCTCCGGCCTTATAGATCCAGGGGCTCATCTTTTATCTAGTGCTGCGGCCATGCTGGGGCACCTGCTTGAATTTTTAGTCGAATGAATCGCCCCCAGTACTTATAATAATAATAATTTTTTTCTTTTACGCCTGGTACTTTTTCTATCGTTTCTCTTTTGCCGAACTGCTAGATTATGGGGATGTAAACACGCCGACAGCGGTGGGAGGGGGGAGACAAATGCGTGAGCGTGCGATATGACGGTTCTCTTTTGAGTTTTGATCTTCCAAATCCACTCATAAGTCTTTGGTCGGTCCGAGGCTATAGCTGAAGATACTTGCCCAAGGTATCAAGCAGTGAGATTGAACCCCCGAAACTGTGTGGCTGGGAAGCCAGCTTCTTACCACACAGCCACGCTCGTGCCTGAAGAAAATAATAATAATAATTATTATTATTATTATTATTGTTATGTTTATATTTGTAACAACAACTGTTGTAGTCATTCATTGCCAGGTGAGCTCTCATCAAGCAGATCTATGACCAAAGGCGTTCCGATCATAGTCATCCCTATCATTTTGTGGTTATCTGCATTATTCAACGTCGCCTTTCATTTTTCTTTTCTTTTTTCTTTTCAAAGACGAGAAAGTATGTGGTTTGAGGAAGAATTGGTTAGAAATATTCCTTACTAATAAATAAATAAAAGCAAAAATAAAATAAGAATAAAAGAAAATAAACCAATTTATAAAAGAAACACGCGTAAACTTTAAAAATAATTTCGTCCTAAAATTATTTATTAAATGTTCGATTCTAAGGATTTACTGATTGATTGATTGATTGATCCGCTGGTATTATTTTATCGATTATGGTCAAAATCAAAATCGACCACCTCTGGCAGGGGTCAAACTCGAAACACAATGTAAAATGTTGTTATTTTAGCGCTCGTCCACCGCCCTCCTGAATCAGTACTAATCGAACTGACTTTAATGAGCAATGGCGTTCCAGCCGCGACTCTCGTGTGTCTGTGCTTGTGTGTGTCTGTGCTTGTGTGTGTGTGTGCTTGTGTGTGTGTGTGTGTGTGTGTGTGTGTGTGTGTGTGTGTGTGTGTGTGTGTGTGTGTGTGTGTAGGGGCATCTAGAATTAAAGTTGTCTCGTGTTTTCAGGTGATAGTGTAGTGATTGTGGTTGATTTTGAGGGCCATTTAACTGCTTTTTCTAACAAGTCGAGTGACCTTGCAAAAGTATCTACTTTTCTTGACCCCCTCCCCCCCATCGTCGGATATTCCTAATGAGCATTTGAAACAATTTTTTATAATTAATTAAAATCATTAATCATAAATTGTCTTCGTTTGAAATACATATTACCACGATAATAGCTTGTGACACACAGACAAAAATAAATAAATAAATGAATAAAAAAGAAAGAGCAGAAACCTAAAATATATATATCGGCGCAAGGCATGAACGTGTGGTTAAGCAGCTCGTTTGAAACCACGTGGTTTCGGGTTCATTCCCACTGCGCGGCACTTTGGAAAAGTGTCTTCTGCTTTATAGCCTCGGGTCCGACTAATGTCTTGTGAACGAATTTGTTAGACAAAAACTGCGAGGAAGCCCATCTTGTGTTTGTGTGTTTGTCCACTACCACCGTTTACCTCGTAACGTTGTGGTCGTCAACTTGCGGTTTGGCAAAGAGCGACGGATAAAATATGGACCAGGTTTAAAAAATGTAATTTTAATACCATGGTCAATTAGTTCGACTTAACCCTTTAAGGTGGTGCCCCAGCATGGCCGCAGTTCAATAAGTGTTTAAAAAAAAGAAGTAAAATTTAAAAAGAAAAACATAAAAGATATAAAAAAATTATGTCTCCAAGTGGTTATTGATACGCTAGAAATAGCAGCGAAATCTTCCTCGAATCCCAGAACAGGTATCCATCGTCATAAAAATATATCGACGATGTTATAAAATAATACGATACCAAAAAATCTTCTAAAATGACGGGTTGGTCACGGTCGAAATACGTTTGATCATACTGTGTGTTTCGTTAAGTGTTCAGCTGGGTTTAAACAACCACAGAAACGACATGGTACACAGGTTCATAAACAAATTGTAGACGTAGGTCATACTTATATTATACGTAATATACATACATGTATGCATACCTGCGTGTATATATTATATGTATGAGGTGGGTGCTGAAGAGAATCGGTTATGATTTTATTCGACATATTCCCCTCTCAGTTTCACTCACTTATTACAGCGGTCGTCCAGTTTTTCCTAAACCCTGTAAAAGAACTCGGAAGGTTGGGCCTCCAGCCAGACCAGGCCTTTCGCTACACCCTTCAAGCCAGGAACTTACCAGCACCCCTCGTATATATATATATATATATAGTCTTCATTACACATACCTATATGTGTCTAAGTGTTTGTGTGTGTCTATCTATCTATCTGTCTGTCTGTCTGTCTGCCCGTATGTCTGTCTATGTCTGTGTGTGTGTGTGTGTCTCTCTCTCTCATATATATATGTATGTGTCTGTCTGTGTGTGTGTATTTTTATTTATATAAGGCTCTGTAGTTACATGAATGAAGATTAATGTACCACCAAATTTTCACGTAACAGGATTAAAAAGTAGTTAAGGAACAATAAGTTACTTGTGAATTACACACACACACACACACACACACACATACACACACATATACACACACATACACACACAGAGACACACACACAAACACAAGCACAAGCATACGCACACACATATATATGTGTGTGTGTGATAAATATGTTTACATATGTATATATATATATATATATATATATATATATATATATATATATATATATATATATAAACATGTATATATGTTTGTATATATATATATGTGTGTGTGTGTGTGTGTATATATGTAAAGTGTGTGTAAGTGTGTGTGCCTCTAGGGCGTAGATGATAGTTTAACGTTGTATTTAAGAGGATTCCTGCCTTTAAATTTCAAAAATTTTACAAGTAAGCCTTTGGCTAAAAGCGTTTAGATCTGAAATGTAACAATAATCCGCTGTAGATTTTACCCGATTTAACAACCACGGAGAATATCTCGTTTCCTCCAGAAATATGTATATAGAGAGACAGCACTACTGGATATATGTAATAACATTGGATATATATACTACTATATATATATATGACTGCACACACACACATACATATACATAATTAATATATGTACATTATATGTTTAACTGTGTTTGTATGTGTGTATATATATATATATATATTTGCGTAAGAGATCTATATGCTCACTTATATGTATGCATAGTAATGCATGTATATGTGTTAGTGGTGTATGTGTGTGTATCTATCTATCCAGCCATCTATATATATAAATAAATATATGTATATATATATATGTTGTGTGTGTGTGTTTATACATGTATAAATATATATCAATATATCTATATGCATATATAAATTATGTGTGCGTGTGTGCATATAGATATATAAGTATTAATACGTTTGCATATATATATACATATATATATATATATATATGTATATATATATATATATATATATATATATATTGGCTAAACTGGCAATATGACCATCCCCAAGTACAACAATATATATATATATATATACATAGGTTTTCTGTTATGTGTGTGTGTATATATATATATATATATATATGGTATACATGTGTGTGTATATATGTATGTGTGTATGTATAATCTATGTGTTCGTGTGTGTGCATGTATGTATAAGGAATATACATTCAATCACATGTGTTGGAAGCATGTACATGTGAGAGAACACGAATGTGGTCTGTGTATCTGTGCTTTGTGTGTTAAAATTCTTTAGAATTATATATTTCGAAACACCATTTTAAAGAATCTACAACTAAGTTTGAGCATGTATGTATGTTTCCACGTATGTACTGTATGTATCTCTGTATTTAATGAGATATACACTACTATATACATATATATATATATATATATATATATATATATATATATAATGTATATACATGTATATACGTATATTCTCATCTTCGTATGTCAGGAAGTATATATATCTGTGTGTGTGTGTAATGTAGTGCGTAATCTATGCTTGTATGTAATGCATATATTTGTTAATATGTATATATATGTGCTTTCGTTCAATGCCACTCGACCTCACACACACACACACACACACACAGCTTGCTATATTTTACATTGAACGGTTAAGATTAGCCCAAATTCTTCCATTTGTCGGCCAAAGACGGCTAGTGTATGAACAAACTACGTTTCCAACGCTTCTGGGTGCGTGTGTGTGTGTGTGTGTGTGTGTGAGTGTGTAGTTAGTCTCTGGGCCAAACCTAACTTTTTTCCTATTAGTGTTGCATTCCAGTGAATATTGACACTGTTCACGCTCGGTTACTCCCCCATACTCATCTGTGCTGTGTGTATGCGTGTGAATATATGTAAGTGTTTATATATATGCGTGTGTGTGTAAATATAATGTGTTTGTGTGTGTGTGTGTATGCGCGTTTATGCTGATATATATATACATATAGATATATATGTGTGTGTGCCTGCATTTGTACATGCACATATATTTTCATAATTCATATGCATATAAGTATCTATATGTGTGTATATGATTATCTATCTACCTATCTATCTATCTGTCTGTCTACAATAAATGGGCATATATATATTGTATAAAAGATTATTGCTATAAGATTATCCACTATAAAGGGAGACGATGGAAATCGAAACCCTGATCATTCATTTACCTGTCATGTAATCTCCGCTCCTCTCTCTAACTGTTTATATTTTTTTTCATTTTATTGAGAACGAATTACACTTTTTATGCTACTATTTTTTTTTTTAGCTTATTGACATTTTTGTTTATATGAATTATGAGTAATATATATATATGTGTGTGTGTGTGTATGTGTATATATATGTATATATATATATGTATATATGTGTATATGTATATATATATATATATATATATATATATGTGTGTGTATATGTATAAGTATATATATATATATATATATATATATGTGTGTGTGTGTGTGTGTGTGTGTGTGTGTGTGTGTGTGTGTGTGTGTGTGTATATGTACAATTACCAGTTTTCCTCCAACATGATCGTTCAAGTTAGTGTATATCCAGCTTCCCCTCTTCGACAAGGAATTTTCGGCCATACCGTTTATTATTACACTGAAATATTTAAGAAAACATTTAGTGAGTATATTACTATAAAGCAACTCTAATACATATTAGAGTTGTCCTATGGGATGTATTTGCTAAATTTAAAAACCAAGAAACGAAATATTTTATGGTATACTCCTCCTTATAGTTTAAATAAAAATCCGTTTCTAAATCGCCTGATATTTTTTATAAAATTTATAACATTGTTGCCCTTAAATATCATAAGATATTTAATAACAATGCCGTTTAAAGGATTATATTTGCACCAAAATCTTTAGTGCTTCCATAGACATGAAAACAAGCGACCTTTAAAATCTTTGTGGTGTAATTTCAACAACCTTCATGCCTGTTCTCTCAACGGTATTTGTCATTCAAATGTATTAGTTTATAGAGCTGAAGTCTCTCTTATAAATAAGAAGAAAGCAAAAACCTATGAAGGGCATACTGCAGAGCGTTCTTGCAACATATTTCAACTGTTTCAAAACGTATGTGTCAGTCCAGATTCAGAAAGTCACCCACCACTTCACTTTCCATGTATATCTGGAATTTAAAGGATGAAAGTATTAACAATTATAAAATTGATCTATCCATTATGGAACATACATCTTTTTCCTTTAATGGCTTCAGAGGGTGTGGTTTCAGTGCCTCTCGAAGAAATATTGCATTCTATTCTAGCGTTTACTGGAATTGGTAAATTTCTTGCACGCATTTCTATCGTTATTATTGAAGAATGTATGAAACAGCTTATTTCCTACTTAAAGGAATATAACAACAATGTAATTGTAATCATGTTCAAAGATGTCCCAGCATGCTTAGTTCAGTTCCTGCCCGGTGTTGCCCCGAAAGGTAGCCTATAAGC
>NC_142938.1:18887588-18895088 GCF_046866305.1 Octopus bimaculoides
ATGTATGTCCCCTAATGTATACATATGAATGGATGTATGTGAGTGAGTGAGCACCAAAATGTCATTTGTATCCTACTTAGTGAGGTGTTAGTTTGAAAAATCTTGGCCTTAAGCTAAGATTGATGCAAGTCAGTGCATTCAATTTCCTTTTGTATATAGCTTACAGTGAATGATTCTGTGATCTCTGACCTACCACCACGATGAGGTCATACAAACTAACAACAAAAAATAAATCTTTTGTATCAACTATATGTTAGTGCATAGAGGCATATGTATAATATATATGATATATATATATATATATATACATATATATATATATATATATATATATATATATATATATATATATAAATATGATATATCTACCTATTGTGTGTATATATATATATATATATATATATATATAAATATGATATATCTACCTATTGTGTGTATATATATATATATATATATATATATATATATATATATAAATATGATATATCTACCTATTGTGTATATATATATATATATATATATATATATATATATATATATATGTATATATATATATATATATATATATATCTACCTATTGTGTGTATATGAGAAGGTACATGGCTTAGTGGTTAGGATGTTGTACTCATGATTGTGAGATCATGGGTTTGATTCCCAGATCGGGCGTTGCATTGTGTTCTTGAGTAAAGCACTTCATTTCACATTGTTCTTCAATCATTTCGACATCTGACATGTGACACCCAGTTGCACCTGTACAGGTAATGTCGATTTGATGGAGGGAGTGAGCTTATGTCTACACAAACATTTGATCATCATAAACAAATCATCTGTGTGGTTGATCGGTTAGAAATTGTCAAACCCTCATCCGTTGTCTAACGACGGGAGAGTCCATTATATATGTATACACACAAGTTTGGCTGTTAGGTTAAGAATTTGATTCCCCTGCCTAGAACTTTGGGCAAGTATCTTGTACTATAGCCCACATCTAACAAAGGCTTTGTAAATGGCTTTGGTAAATGAGAACTGAGAGAAACACATCATTTGCAGGTGTGTGTGTGTGTGTATGTGTGTGTGTGTGTCCTTCTCTTGACTTCATGTGATAGTTGTAAATGAGTGCCACTGTAACACAAGCAGTGTCATTCTTCAAAAACTTACTTGGACATGGGTGATGTTACCTAGCGTGGAAGGCGGCGAGCTGGCAGAGACGTTAGCATGCCAGGTGAAATGCTTAGCGGTATTTTGTCTGCCTTTTATGTTCTGAGTTCAAATTCCGCCAAGGTCGACTTTGCCTTTCATCGATAAATTAAGTACTAGTTGCGTACTGGGGTCGATCTAATTGACTGGCTCCCTCCCCACAAATTTCAGGCCTTGTGCCTAGAGTAGAAAAGAATATTAGCTAGATTGGAGACAGGTGAGAGTTGGCAACAAAAAGGGCATTTGCCTCATTAAACTCTGTCCAACCTATATGTATATATATATATATATATATACATATATATATACATATATGTAGGTGTGTGTGTATATATGTGTGTATGTACATATGTGTGTATATATATGTGTGTGTATATGTATGTATTTGTATATATTATATGTATGTGTATGTATATATATATATATATATATATATATATATATGTATGTATGTATGTATGTATGTATATATATATATATCATCAGGAAGTAGGATGTTTATGTTTGTGCATATGTGTCCAAATTTGTCTGTATGAGTTTGTCTGTGTACAGCATACTTGTATAAACATAAACACACATACACACACACACACACACTCTTTCATTCATTTGGTTTTCGTGTTATAAAGTATAATATTTCATCAATTATATTGTCAGAACAAACTCACATTTACACACACATATCCACATTTACATACACACATACGTACATACACAAACATGTTTATACATACACACACACACACATTCATACATACATACATGGTATACACACACATACATACATACCACCTTTATCTTATCTCCCTTTCACTTAACTTTTATGTTTCACTTTCTTTCTCTCATCCTCTTCTTCTTCCTCTCTCTGTCTCTTTTTCTCTTTCTGTCTCTTTCTCTCCCCTCATACTCCTTGCTCTCCTCTCACCTGCAAACTCTCCTACCTTTTTTGCCACTCCCTTCTCCAGCTACTTCATTATATTCAAGTTCTTTTGAAAATGATCTTTAATATACCTTCTTTTTATTATCAGATAATTAACATAAATTAATTAAATGCAGACATTTATAAACGACACCTCATAACCTGCCACTCATACACACACACACACACACACCCTGCACACATGTACACAGCTATACATACATACATACATACAGACATACATACATACATACATACATACATACATACATACACAATTATACATATATATTTATATACCTGAAGCAAATTAAATATAGCTACCTGAAGCAAAAGCTTGGTGTACATACTAACTGATATACACTGCTTGTTTATATACATCTGTAAGTTAGTATATATATATATATATATATATATATATGTGTGTGTCACATATACATAGAATTATTACAACTCCTATATACACACATGAATGTTATACACACTTATACACATACAAACATTTTATAGATACTCAACCAATGTGTGTGTATGTATATATATATGTACATATGTACATATATATATATATATATATATATATATATATATATATATATATATATATATTATATATGTATATACAATGATGATGATATGTGTATACACATATATACGTACATATCTATATGTATTATATGTATGTATATTATATATGTTTATATATATGTATATATATATATGTATATATATATATATATATGTGTGTATGTGTGTGTATATAGTTTTATACACAATCCATATGAATGATGTATAATATTTTTCTTTACTGATAGGTACATATGGATGTGTGTTTATACACATACACACATGTACGCACACACATACATCCTTAACATAGATTTATATATTAACTATATACCTGAAGGCCACACTTAGTATATATTTCTTTTCATATCTGCATACATTTCTGTGCCTGTAATTATTGTCTTTGTTTATATGTATATACAATATATATGTGTGTGTGTATGTTTGTGTATATATATGTATGTTTGTGCCTGTCTGTATATATTTATGATATATTTTTTCTATGTATGTATTTGTAGAATAACTTAATCTCCCGGCTAACATCTGTCACATCTCTTCTTTCAGGAATGAATGGGTATGATAAGCTTATACAGGCTGCTGCAAGTCGTTTAATTGGCTACGACAGCGACTTAGCCAGGTATGAGGTTCACAAGACAGTATACATGAAACAACAGCTTGAAGACCGCTATCGGTCACTTGAACACATGCGGTTGAAAAACTCGCTCTGTGCTAATGAATCTTCGTCTTCTTCCATGAACAAAGAACGAATCCACTCGAGTGAGACCGACATAGAGTCCTATCAGCTAGACAACAGTTGTGAAGAGGACAGATATAGTTCGTCTTTGAATTCTCCACCTTCCGGCCCAGCAGCAGCCAGTAGCATCAACAACAGTAGGGGTCACCCGGACACACCGATTCCGGACGGTCTCCCGATGGTCATATCAAGGCATGGAATGGGACTTCTCAAGACAGATATGTCCAACCCTGACACATCTCAACTCCTTCGTGAGATATTACAGAACAAAGAGAAACATCAGTTGTCAGAGTTAGCTAAGAACAACAACAACAACAACAACAACAGTAACAACAACAACAACAATAATAACAATAATAACACTAACAACAATAATAACAACAACAACAACAACAACAACAACAATGGCAACTTAAGCAAGCTAAATGGTACCAACACACTTCAGGACTCTAGTGGCCTTATAACGAACCTTCTGAAAAACTCTTCACAGCAGCAACTCAAAAGCAACTCATCTGACGTAGACAAATTGTCTTGCCATTCTACGGAAGGTTCGGCAGAAGAGAGCGATGGAGAGAGTACTATTGAGCAGATGACAAATGATGAAGAGACAGATGTTGGTGATGTAAAAGGAGTCATCATGTCTTCCGGCATGGACTCGCAACTTATAGACAGCAAAGAAGCGAAAAGGGCCAGAGTTGAGAACATAATTACGAGTATCCGTCATTCTCCAACCCATAGCCAATGCGATAGTCAAAGCATGCAAGAACAGAGGCGACAAAAAAGGAAACAGCATCAGCCGCAACAGCATGAACTTAGTCCGGAATTCCAAGAGTCCAAGTTACGGAAAATCGAAAGAGACGATCTGGGCCGGCAACTGATGGAGCTGAAAAACCAGTTAAATGATGTCCAGAGGAAATACACAGCACTATGCAATGCGGAAAGCTCGGAAAGAACGGGCGAAGGACATGATGATGATGACTGTCATACAGCCACATCGTTGCAATCAGTGACCAGCCGAGGCAGCAAATTAAATGGAGAATCAAACCTAAATAACCGTGAAAACATAGCTTTTGACAATTCTGATATCGATCCCGTTCAGCTAATAAACCACGCAAGCCAAATGGTCAAGGAGCAGGAAATTGCTACAAAACGATCTACTCCTTTGGCCGCAATGCCTCTACCGTCCGCTGATGTCCAGGGTTTGGCTTCCTCCCTCAAGTCAGAAATTATTCACACAGTCGATACCATAGTAAGCCGATTCGTTAAAAACCAAGCTCTGAAATCATTAGAAAATTCCAGTAACGAAACCAGAACACAGGACCAGGGCCCAAAAGAAAGAGTAAAATCTCCTGTTAATAACACTGAATTCCCAACAGATTTTTATGCCATCCCTAGAGTACACGACAAACAGACTTTATACGACACGGGCTGTCCGAGCGCTCCTGATTTGCCGAGGGCTCACAATCGCCCCTTATCTTTCGCACCTTCTCATCATTCCACCCCGCAGTCGATACCCTCATATTTTGCCCAACCCCAAGTACTCACCTCCCCTGTCTACAGCTCAGAACCAGAACAGACTGAAGCTCTATCCTTGGTGGTAAACACACCCAAAAAAAAACGCACCAAAGTGACGGACACACGTCTGTCGCCCAGAGCAGCCCGTGCCTTGTTACAGGAAAACTGCGTCCAGGTTACATCCGCTATGGCAGACTTGGATAAACACATAGCTGGCTCTTACCCCCATATTTTACCGCAGATGTTACCAACTAGTGTAGCTATTCCAAATCCAAGTCTACAGCATTCTGATATATTGGGATATTACAGAGAGCAAAATTATCTGGACGGGGCTCGTTCGGATGGTCACTCTCCGTCTAATGATCTTGGATCTCCTGGAAATACCAACTCTTTATCCGAACCATACATGATGTTAAAATCAGAAGGATTCGATGTTTCCTCGGAAACAGATGGATCAATGGCACTGATATCCTTTGAACTTCACTAAACAAAATTATTCCAGGTATTTTTTTCTTCATTTCAGATTTATGTTTGATATATTTCTTAAATTTCAAAAAAAAAAAAAATGCTTGCCAATTTTGTTGTTTTCATTGCAGTATCCTGTTCTTTTCTTTTAATTAACTCTCTTTATTACAAAATGATGGTCAGTGGTTACCATTCAATGATTATGTGGTATATTATTGTGTGTGTATATAAATATATATATACATATATATATATATATGTACACATGTACGCATTTTGTGCAATATCTGTTTATATTTTTATATACATATGTAAGAAAAAAATAACTTCATCATATATATATATATATATATATACTAATTGTATATTTCGTACATATGATATGTGTATATAATATATATAGGAACACAATTATATATTTTTTATTTATATATACATAGACAGATATGTGTGCATAAAAATATATATATACATAAGTATATATGTATAAATGTGTATGTATGTATATAGGTTTATATATATATATATATATATATAATATATATATATATTAATTTTAAAATAATAATTAATGACAATATGTTTTATATTTTGAATATTGAAATTTCTTGTATAAGATATTGCATATTTTATGTAATATATATTCGTATATAATTTAGTATGTGTGTATGTGTTTGTTTTTGTCAGTATATGTGAATGTGTGTAAGAAAGAGTGAGTGGGGGAGTGGATGAGTGTGTGTGATGGGGGAATAAGAAAGAAAGAAAAGAGGAGATAAAAGAAATTGCCCTTATGTTTAACCCTCTTAAATAGGTAACCTGCAATTAATACGGGCTGCAGGGACCATATCTTCTTCCTCATATTTTGTGTTTGTTGGTTCTATAAACCTTCTGTGGTTCTATGACCCTTCCTAAAGATAGCAATTTCCCATTAACCCCTTGATGTGTTTTAATGTGCTACAAGCACCAGAGATATTGTCTCATATGAGAAAAACAAAAACTGTTACACTCCTATTTCATTTTTAAAGGTTTTTTTTCAGAGATAACTGCTTTCCTGGGCCAATTGCATGTAATGCAACAATTGGCATCCCTGTTGTATTAGTATCTTCTATCTTTTACTTGTTTCACTCATTAGACTGCGGCCATGCGGGGGCACCACCTTGAAGTGTTTAGTCAGACAAAACAACTCCAGTGCTTTGTTTGTTTATTTTTTTTTTCAAAATCTGGTACTTATTCTATTGCCCCTTTTTGCTGAATTGCTAAGTTGTGGGGACATAAACACACCAGCATCGATTGTCAAGTGGTGGTGGGGGTCAAAGACATACACACGATGGGCTTCTTTCAGTTTCTGTTTATCAAAATCCACTTACAAGGCTTTGGTCTGCCCATAGCTATGATAAAAGACACTTGCCCAAAGTGCCACACACTGGGATAGAACTGGGAACCATGTGGCTGGGAAGCAAACTTCTTACCACTCAGTCACACCTGCATCTGTGTTTCACCTTTAGCATCATTCTAATGGTTGAAAAGCCATGCCTATCAACCAGTCAATTTTCCAGAATGTACTGGTAGTATTTAATATAACGTTGTTATTGTTGTTATCTGGCATCACTGATATACAGGGGTCGATGGAAAAGAGTGACACACGTTCCTTTAAAGTTACTGGCATTGTGAAGGGAGAGAATCAATATGTGTGGGTAAAGGATGAGGGAGTATGTGTATAATTATGACAAGAGGGAGACACGGGGTAATGAGAGTCAAGAGCGTTATAGAAAAGGGGATTGATGAAGAGAGATGCTATTAGGCTGTTACATGTCTGTTGTTGGTAAGGACATTGAATGGCTGACAAAAAACGGAATGGAGCAGTGGAGTAATGGAGGCAGGAAGGGTGATAGTGAGAGTCAGAGATTGGTAAGAGGATGCAAAGGAAGTAAACTAGAGTGATGTATGCTAACAGGTAGTGATTGAGGAAAGAGTGATGTGCTTGTGTGTGTGTGTGTGTGTATGTAAGAGAGAAAGAGAGCGAGAAGGTAATAGCATTTGTATGTATATATATATATATATGTGTGTGTGTGTGAGCATGTATATA
>NC_142938.1:18905088-18912588 GCF_046866305.1 Octopus bimaculoides
AAATATGAAATGCAGATGAAAAGAGAAATTAATATATCTTAACGAAATATTCATGGCTTTGAGAAAAATCAATAATAATAACAACAACAACAACAATAATAATAATAATAATAATAATAAGGCTTATGATGATGATGATGATGATGATGGTGGTGGTGAGGGTGACGACGACATATAAATAATAACAGTCATAATAAGAATTTCAATCAATAGTCACAAGCATGGAGAAAGAGTTTATCATTTATTCAATATCATTATGTGATATGTTCGTATGATGTCACACAGAGGCACAAATATGTGCTATGCATCTTGGCTTGTTTCATGTTTGTGCATGTGCATATACACACATATATACATACATACATATATAATATGTATCTGTGCACACAGATATGTATATATATATATGCATGCACATTTATATATATATATATATATATATATATATATATATATATATATATATACCGGAGTAAGCACAAAAAATGTGCAACAAGGTGGAAAAAAGAGTTCTCAAATACCAGAGGTAGAGTAATATGCTTTATTTAAAAGCAGCAGAAATATAACAAAAAACTGTTACTCTGAGTTTTGTTAGAACAAAACTGTCCGATGAGCGGGAACGTGAAACTCAGAGTAACAGTCTTTTGTTATATTTCTGCTGTTTTTAAATAAAGTAAATATATATATATATATATATATATATATATATATATATTTACTTTATTTAAAAACGGATATATATGTATATCTTCAAAACGTCTAGTTAGAATAGAGGCAGCTGACGGACAAAGGATTAATTCCAAGTGGCTATCTGTTTTCCTATGTGTTCGTTCCGTGGTCTGTAGTTCATTGTTCTAACGTCCTGTACCCCGATATGCATCTATATGCACATGTAGATGTAAGTATGTACACATATGTGTGTATACATGTATATGTATTCTTTGTATTATTACATCATCGAACGCACGCGTCCTTTTTACAAGTAAGATTGTACTTTATATATATATACATATATATGTAGAAATACACATTTTACAGTACATGTAGCATATACATGTACACATGTACACAAGTGGTATCACTTTGTTTCCAGGCTTTCTGCAAAAATGGTGTCTGGTAATGGGGAAATGTCACCTTGCTGGGTGGGAAGCAGATGAAGTAGAAGTAATGTGATGGGCATCTTGGTATAGAAAACCTGCCTCGGTGAACTCCATTTGATCCCTGAACGCATGGAAAAGGGGACCAATGAATATGATGCTGATAATGATGGTCATGATATATAATATATATATATGCACACAGGCTGTGAGCATTGTGGGAGCACTGCAAAGCGTGCTTTACGCCATTCGTACTGGATTTTTGGATAGGTGCTTGTATGGATGCTGATAAATGAGGAAAAACTCCTGAAATGATATACAGGTCATTGTTGATTTATGACCACAATTGGTTCCAGTTGACTGGTCGTAAGCCGATTTGGTTGTAAGTCGGCCTATAGGCCTACATAGCCTTGTTTTATATTTTTATATTCTTAAGGTACATTCTCAGGTAAAAGTCACACACAGCATTCTGTATTATACTATTATACTGGCATTGGTCAAAAATTTTGGAGTCTCAAGCAGTTGTCTTATAAACAAATATGAGGTTGCCTCAATGTCTCCATGACAGGATAATCATCCAACACAGTGGTGATCGATAACCAAACCTAGGGGAAACGTTTGTTTGCTGACATCACCCGTAGATGGGTTAATTTCTAAGAAATAAAAGCCATAAGATTTCAACTGGACCATTTCTTATTGTTGCTGGGATCTGGCATGTCAATCATCGTAAAGTCGGTCAGTTGTAAATTGGATAGAGCGTAAGTCGATGATGACCTGTATATGCACACACACACATTTACAGGTGTATGTATGTGTGCATGTATGTATATGGCATTGCACTGGATGTTTTTTGAGGTGGTATTATACAGTGCATGTCATTGTCTGTTTGTTACCTCTTTTGGTCACTTTCTACATACATGCAGGGACTTGGTGTACAAAAGATTAATATATATATGCACATGAAGGCGTCGGAAAGCTGGCAGAATTTTTTGCATGCCAGGCGAAATACTTAATGGCATTTCGTCTGTTTTTTACAATCTGAGTTTGAATTTTGCTGAAATTTTCTCTGCCTTTCATCCTTTCAAGGTTGATAAAATAAGTACCAGTTGAACTCTGGTGGGGTGATATAATTTCCCCAAAATTGATGAGCCTCTGCCAAAATTTGAAATCAGTATATATGTATCATCATCATCATCGTTTAACGTCCGCTTTCCATGCTAGCATGGGTTGGACGATTTGACTGAGAACTGGTGAACCAGATGGCTACACCAGGCTCCAATCTGATTTGGCAGAGTTTCTACAGCTGGATGCTCTTCCTAACACCAACCACTCCGAGAGTGTCACCATCACCATCACCATCATCATCATTTTCATCATCATCATCATCATCATCATCATCATCATCATCATCATCATCATCGTTTAATGGCCATATGCCATGCTTGGCATGTGAAGTGGGGTGGAGACTAGCAGGATCTGACTAATCATTGTCACCAATGTCTACAGCTACAAGGATGCCCTTTCTAACACCAACCACTTCACTGTGTGCTTTGTAGGGTCAGTATGTAACTTGAAACACACACACACATGTATGTGTGTGTGTGTGTGTGGGGGGGTATATATGCTTGTATGTGTATGTATACATATATATATATATCTATATCTATATGTACATAGGTACGTATACATACATATGTATGTATATAAGTATGTGTATATATATATATATATATATATATATATATATATATATAAATATATATATATACATGTATATATATGTATATATATATGTATATATGTGTGTAAATATATGTGTATATATATAATCTTTGTATGTATATATGTGTATATATATATGTGTGTATGTGTATATATATGTGTATGTGTATATGTGTTTGTGTATATACATACAAATATATACACATATAGGTATCATGATGCAAGGAGCAAAAAATAGAACTCAAAATATGAGTATATGTGTATTTCTCTTAATATTTAGCAGAAGCTACAAACTTAAAAACTAAGACTTTTGTGCATTGATACTTATCAGATATATATATTTATATATATATATGTATATATATACATATACATATGTATATATATACATATATATTATGTATATATATACATATATATTATGTATATATATACATATATATTATGTATATATATATATATGTATGTATATATATATATGTATGTATATATATATATATATATATATATATATATATATATATATATATATATATATATATATATATTTAAGTAGCAAGGTACATAAAGGCAGATAGGTTTGAGATGTATGTTTACATGGAGTACAAAATCCAGATTATAGAATTTAATTTCCCATCCATTTGAACATCTATATACTAAGCTTGTTTTACTTTCATCTACTCACTATAAACACACCCACCCACCCCTACACATAGCTACATGCATATATATTTATATGTACGGTTCCTTAGGTATTAAGTGCAGCAATATATATATATCCAACATGAATTGGGGTATTTCTACCCAGAATTAGAGGAATTGTAGCAGAAAGGGAAGTATGCATTATTGTGTGTTTGTTATTTGCACAAGAATGAGAATGACAAAATACAATGGAAACTGTATTAAGAAGATATATTTGGTAGACTATGGAATGGTTCTGCTACTGCTTTGATGTTACAGTTGCATATACAGAACATGGTGGAATATATATATATATATATATATATATATATATATATATATATATATATATATATATATATATACGTATACATATGTATGTAACTCTCTGATTTGTTCTCTTACTCTCTTGCATTCATTCAGTCTATCTCTCTTCCTCTGTGTGTGTGTGTGTGTGTGTGTGTGTGTGTGTGTGTGTGTGTAATTGTACATATAGATAAATAGATAATAGACTTTTAGATATATAGATATGTAGATATACATACATACACACACACACACACACACATATATATATATATGTGTAGACAGGTATATATCTATATGTATATATATATATATATGTGTACATATGTTTATATATATATATACATATATATATATAAATATATATATATGTATATATATGTATATATAAATATTTATATATATATATATATATATATATATATATATATATATATATATATATATATATGGATCTACATATCTATGCATCTACACATATATTATATATCTATCTATCTATTTATATGTACAGATATACATACACATATGTATAAAACATCAATGTGTATACATATATGTAAGTGTATGTGTGTGTATGTATAAAAATCTCTATCTATCTATCTATCTATCTTATCTATATATATATATATATATATATATATATATCCGTATATACGTGTGTGTACATGTGTATATATACATATATGTATATATACACATATAATCTGCATCCATACTTATCCACCTATATCCAACTCACACATATACACACACACACAAACAAACATACAAAAGGTCAATCCTACACACTCACACACACACAAACATGTAAACACACACCTACACTCACACGCACACACGCACTTGGTACAAGCTCATCTCCAAACAACCTACGCAGCCGGATTATTAAGCGGAATGACAGACCATTTTATGGTAGCAAGTAAAACAGGGGAGCTTCTGTGTTTAAACCAAAGTGTGAATGTAGTTTATACAAAGGATACACATGAAAGAGAATCAAAGAAGAGTAATGGATGTTGGACTAAGTACTCCTTTCGTTTGATTCGCTTTAAGTGTGTCATTTATGTCTGCAGCTACACTTAGTTTTAAATACATAAATTATACATGCATTTATGCTCATATACATACGTACACACGCAAACACATATATCTGTGTGTGTGCATTTGTGCGCGCGCGCGCGTGTTTGAGAATTTATATATACTCATTCATACTTATGTATATACATACATATGGGCATATTCTACTGTATGTGTGTGTGTATATGTATATATATATATATATATATATATATATGTGTGTGTGTGTGTGTGTGGAAAGAGAGAGAGAGAAGGAGGAAGAAGGTACATTACACACTCATATATAAATCTCCCTTTCTCTCTTTATATGTATATGTGTGTGTGTGTGTATATATATCTATATGTATGTGTGTATATATATATCTATATATATATATATGCATGTCTATCTATTTATGAGTGAACATGTGTATGTGCGTGTATGTATATATATATATATATATATATATATATATATATATATATATATATAAAGTATGTATGTATGTGTAGATATACGTATATAAGTATAAATATAGATGTACATACGTATGTTTCTATTTATGTTGCATGTATATTTATGTATATATATACACATACATGCATATATATATATATACACACACATACATACATGCATACATACATATGTGTGCGTGTGTGTATGTATATATACATATATGTATGTGGAGAGAGATTGAAAGAGAGAGAGAGAGAGAGAGAGAGAGAGATAGAGAGAGAATGGGATGGTCAATGATAGTCATATCATTGAGGATTGCTTCTGCTATCCATTTGTATGTGTATGCGTGTGTGTGTGTGTGTGTGTGTGTATTTAAATATATTCATTTATTTTCAATGCTTACTAAGTTTCCTGTGCATCTGTTTCCATTCATATGTGTCTCCAATCTGGATGAATGACACATTTATTTCCGTTGTCCGTAAGGCTTGGCCAAGGTAGACATGGACAGTGAAAATACAGTTTCTGTTGTTTTAACTGATCCCTCTGTTTCTATTCATTTTTTTTATGCCTACACACACACACACACACACACACACACACACACACACACACAGAGTAAATGAAAAAATGTATTGTAGATAAACGACAGGGTAAAAAGTGTACAATCAGACGGGCGACAGACACAGAAATTCCCTAATTCTTCATGAATTATCAACCCCAGATAGTATTACTCAATTTTGCACCTTCATTGATAAGACAGATACATACATACATACATACATACATACATAGACACACACACACACACACACACACACACATCTATATAAATATATATATATACATATACATAATATATACTTGTTGCTGAAATCACATTTGATATTTGATTGGCAGCCGATGTGGGAAGTAACTCCCCCCCCCCAGTATTGTTTAATCTGTTTTCTGTTCTTGTTAATGCCTGTACTCATTGTCACTGCAAGGGAAAAAAATTATATGAGGGAGGAGAGAAAAGATAGAAGTATGGACACATTCTGGAATGCCTGTTGGACTGTGAAATTTTCAGACTGTAAACATAGCCCAGTAAAAGAATCAATAAATAAGAGAAAAGAAAAAAAAGACCAAAAAAGAAAAGAAAAAAAAGTAGAGCTAAAGTGGGACCATAATGAGGGACAGCCACCCCTCCCTCATTGATAGCATCTGTGAGCCAATGAGGGACAGTGCCCTTATGTAGACGTTTGATACACTTGAAATTGCAACCAAATCTCCTTTAACTCTTATTCTACAGTGTTCAAGAAGAAATAAGACAGATTGGAATAATGTGGTTATAGATAATGTCTGAAGTAAGAAGGAAATGTCAAATGATCATGATTGGAACAAACTGAATGATAAAAATCTGCTGGATCAGGGTTCTCCTTGGGTTAGACATCAACAACAACAGTTATATATACACACACAATATACAAACACACACACATGAGTAGTATAAGATACAGATTAAAGAATCACATGGTTATCATTGAAAGCTTTTCCTATGCAATTGTATTGTATAATGCTGAGCATACATATTATTACTAAAATGTAAGCATATTTCTTCCACACTGAAATTAAAACAACATGAGCAAGGTTGTGAAATGGCTGTAACCCTAAGGATGTCATGTGGTAAAATAAATATAAATATTCACCTCTCATATTGACTTATATGGTTCATATATGCATATATACGTACGTGTATGTGTGTGTGTGTGTGTTTGTGTGTGTATAAATCTATATATAGAATTCAGGCAGAAATTAATAAAGTCACATCGACTTCTGTGATTAATATATCTAACTTGTTTATCCGCATAACTGCCTCCATATCTGCTCAACTTGATCCTTCTTATAAACATTCTTTACCCTGTGGAAGTGATCCCCTGTAAAGACATCGGTGTCTAAGTTTGAATCATTTGAGCACTACAAAGTGTTTTCTATTCTAAGAATTTCTGGAGCTCATTCCGTTGACTATAAAATTATTCACACACACACACACACATATGTTGATAGATAGATTGATAGATAGATAGATAGATAGATAGATACACACACATACACTCACACATTTTTTTTCCTTATTTCAATTAAGACGAACCAGCCAAGTGCTTTCGTCGCATCGATGTCCATTATTATTATTATCATTAT
>NC_142938.1:18915088-18922588 GCF_046866305.1 Octopus bimaculoides
ATATGTATATATATATATATACTCTTTTGCTCTTTTACTTGCTTCAATCATTTGACTGTGGCCATGCTGGAGCACCACCTTTATTTAAACAAATCAACCCCAGGACTTATTCTTTGTAAGCCTAATACTTATTCCATTGGTTTCTTTTGCTGAACTGCAATTTAAAAAAAAAAATTTTTTATTAGTATATAACAAAAGCAACACCATGACTTAAGGGGTGAGACTTTCATGCATTAGCACTTAATCAAGCTAATTACAGATCAAGGGATTGTAAATTTATATATTGGTGATAATAGTATTTCCCTGAATAGTTCTGGAACAAATTATAAAAACCAGGAAACTGATAGAAGCTCCCACCTGCCATATACATGTAGATGGTTTTTTTCATAAGCAGTGTCAAGTTTTACAATTCTCTAATGATAATAATAATATTTTATAAGCTTGAAGCTTATAAGCGATCATTGTGTAACGACTAAAGAAAATAGTCTCATATTGGGGCATATAAGCCCTTGACAGAAAAACGTAGGGTCACATGCATACAGAAACCCTACTTTTTTTCCGTTGAGGGCTTATATGTTCCAATATTAGAATACAGGGAGGGACTTCTTTCAGTTTCTGCCTGTCAATCCACTAAGAAGCCTTTGGCCAGCCTGTGGATGTAGTAGAACATACTTGTCTCAGGTGCTATGCTGAGAGACTGAACCTAAAATCACATGTTTTTAGAAACAAGATTCTTAACTACATGTCCATACCTATACTTATAGGCCACGACTGCACCTATTTACACATAGCTTCACCTTTACACACTTTTACACACTTTTACACAATACCTGGTGGATAAAAGTATATATATTTCCTGGTTTTCTGATGAAAGAAACTGATGTCATATTATAATCAAGATTACTCTTCATTATAATATGACCTCTAGTAAATATCACAGTTCAAATTTAATACAGAGGATAAATAGATACAATTGACTTTTTGATGATCAGAAATATCAGTTAATTGATAATCAATTAGTTATTGATTTTGTTGGGGTCAGGTGTTAAGCAGTCGATTTTACTGAACCCTCTCCCTTGGTATATTACTGGTATTTTATCGACCCTTCTCCCAACCTTCACAAACAGTGAAAGGTAACACGAACCTTGGTGCAATTTGAACTCGGACAGAGTGGACTGTCGCAATGTGAAATAAAGTGTTTTGCTCAAGAACACAACCACAATCTTACAATCATCAGGCCAACATCCTAACCCCTAAGCCGGCACATAAAAAATACCATTTTGAGCATGGCTGTTGCCAGTACCGCCTGACTGGCCTTTGTGCTGGTGGCACGTAAAAGCACCCACTACACTCTCGGAGTGGTTGGCAAACTCTGCCAGATCAGACTGGAGCCTGGTGCAGCCATCCGGTTCACCAGTCCTCAGTCAAATCGTCCAACCCATTCTAGCATGGAAAGCAGACGTTAAACGATGATGATGATGATTATATATATATATATATGTATGTATGTATGTATGTATGTATGTATGTATGTATGTATGTGTGTATGTATGTATGTGTATGTATGTGTGTATGTATGTATGTATATGTATGTATGTATGTATGTATATGTATGTATATGTACATATATATGTATGTATGTATATATGTATGTATATATGTATGTATATGTATATATATATGTATATATATATATATATATTTTATGTTATATAGTATATATATATCTATATTATATATTATATTTCCCCAAAACACTTGAAGAAGGCTGGAGGGTATATCAGCTGAAATGTTGTGTAACAACAAACAAGATGAGGACAAATATCCGTTGAATGTAAATAATATAAATAATGTACATAATTCCGCATCTCTTAAAGATAGAACTGTATATTATTTATATTATTTTCATATATATATATGTGTGTGTGTGTGTGTGTGTGTGTATTGTATTCATACACACACACACACACACACACACACACACACACACACACACACACACACATTTATACACTGATCCATCCATCTCATTCTTGGTCTCCTGCCAGTTGGCTCAGCTTGAAGAATCCATCTTGTGATTCTTTTCTGCGACATTATATTCACATGTCTGTAATGCAAACCATTAAATTATTATTCTTGAATGTGTTTTTGATTCAAATGGTTACAATTTCAATTTCCATGAACATAAAATCATGATAGCTTGTCTTGTTGTTTTTGCCATCTTGTTTCTTTTTTTTTTGTATTTAATACGTCTAAAGTCCAAAAATTTTTTTAACTAATCAATCTTTCTTTATTGTATTGGTTATTATTCAGTTTCATTTACTTATTTTATTTTTGATTATTATTTGTTCAGTTGTTTACTTAAAGAGAATTCTTATTTTCATTTTTATTTCAAAATCTATTTTTTCTGTGTGAGTGAAGAAATGACATAATATGTATGTTTTTTTTGTTTTTTTTTTACTGCTTTAGTTATTGTTTTACTACCTCCTCTTGTTACCCATTTATCTACCTTCACATTTATACTTGTGACCTACAGCTCAACCATAAAACCATTGTGGTTACCTTAACTGTAAACTTAGAAATGTACCACTTCACCCTGTAGCATCTAAACCTGCCATATCCAGTCTAAATATTCTATCAGTTTTATGCAGAAACTGGCCATATCTGCCCTCTCACACCAACTCTACATTGTCATTCTAAAAATATACTATCACATCATCGAAATTTCGAAACTATGAGATAGGCGCAGGAGTGGCTGTGTGGTAAGTAGCTTGCTTATGAACCACATGGTTCCGGGTTCAGTCCCACTGCGTGGCACCTTGGGCAAGTGTCTTTTACTATAGCCTCGGGCCGACCAAAGCCTTGCGAGTGGATTTGGTAGACAGAAACTGAAAGGAGCCCGTCATATATATGTATATATATATATATATATATATATATATATATATATATATTTGTATGTGTGTGTATGTGTTTTGTATGTCTGTGTTTGTCCCCCCAACATCGCTTGACAACCGATGCTGGTGTGTTTACGTCCCCGTAACTTAGCGGTTCGGCAAAAGAGACCGATAGAACAAGTACTAGTCTTACAAAGAATAAGTCCTGGGGTCGATTTGCTCGACTAAAGGCGGTGCTCCAGCATGGCCACTGTCAAATTACTGAAACAAGTAAAAGAGTAATGCGTGATTAATTCAAAACAATGTGGATAAATAATCATTACATTTGTTAGAATAATCTGAATGCTAAAGGGTCAATGTAGTTTTTGTGGGTCTCTTCCACATTCCATGTGGAGGAAAAAAAAAAAAAAAAAACGTACTGAAATAACCCCAAAAATGATGATGTTGATGCTTAAGGTCAGTAGTTCTCAGACAGGGTCCAAATGGCCCCTGAGGGTCCATATAAGATTTTGTGGGGTCCACACACCAAAATTGTAAATCAGGGATCTGCAATATTCTGTACAATTATTCGGAACTGAAGAGTACACATTTTATCTTTTATCTTCTACTTATTTCAACCAATAGATTGTGGCCATGCTGGGGCACCACCTTCACGGATCCACAATAGTATTTTAAGTGCCGTTGAAAAAAAATTTTGCTTTAGATGTATGCAGTGGTATGTATTACTAGAAACATCTAGGTTTGTTTCTCTATCGTTCTACATCAGTGGTTCCCAAACTTTTTAGAGACACGACCCACTATTTATGACACCAGTTTATGGCGACCCACTTAACTCTACTGGGTTAGGGTTATATTAAATGTGAAACGATTTGTTTTATAACTGTTTCAACGTCTCCATACCCTATGGGCAGGTATTAACTCTAATACAAAACCTCGAAGCAGTAACTGTTATCGGCTCGATCAGTGTTGTACTGTACCTAGTTTAAAGTTCTCTATAAATAGGTAAAAACAGACTTTTCCTTTTTACGATTACGTACGAATAAATAACTTGAGAAAATGACCATCTCTGATTTGTTAAGTTCGTGAAAAAAGCCTACTGCTTGATAAAACAATCAGTCTGGTATTGAAAACATGAGTCTTGAACTATCTCGATAGACAGCAGTTAATCAAAGCTAATGCGTAATTTTATAACTTGTTGCGACCCACTAGGATTCTGTTCGTGACCCATCAGTGGGTCGCAACTCATAGTTTGGGAATCACTGTTCTACATAGTTCAACCTACACAGAATAATTCATCATCATTGTTTAACATTCACTTTCCATGCTGCCATGGGTTTGATGGTTTGACCTGAAGTTGGCTAGCAGCGAGACTGTTTGACATGGAGCTCACTTGCAAGGAGCTGTCCAGACTCCAACTGTCTGTTGTGGCATAGTTTTTTTTTATGGTTGGATGCCCTTCCTTAGTGCCAACCACTTAACAGTGTGCTGAGTGCTCTGTTAATGTGTGAAAACATTAATAAATAACATTCTATAAAACCAGTTTTTAAACATCGAATGGCTACGCGGTGGATCAGGGATCAACCAGAATAAAATAGTAATCAAAGGGGTCCATAGAGAAAAAATGGTTGAGACTCCACTCCTTAAGATAATCAAGCAATATTAGGGATTTTCCAGTGTGTGTACTCAAATTGTAATACTCAAACAGAACCAATATGACATAGTTTATATGTGTATATATGGGAGTGGGGACAAGGTTGGCCCTTTGAATTAAGGGTACATTTTCTGCCTTTCTAATTTCAATTATTAGGGGGTAAAATGTTAGGGTAAGGTTGTGGTAATAAATGATATATGATAAGAGTTCCTTCTACACTCTAGTACTGAACCTTGGACTTCAGGAATGTGGAATAAACTTAACTGTTCAGCCATGCCTGTGTCAAAGTACTACGCACACCACACACACACACACACACATACACACACACACACATACACATGCACACAAACACACCTATACACTTGTATACTCACCGATATGTATGCACATAGATACACACAAACACATGTGCATATATATGTGTGAAAGAGCATCAGAGAAATATACAAAGAGTGAGAGAGAGAGAGAGAGAGTAAGAGAGAGCAAGAAAGAGAGTGAAAGCAAGAGAGAGAGTGAAAATGAGAGAGAGCGAAACGAAAGTGAGTGAGACCTTTTGTCGAAGATAATCTTGCAATGAAGAACATCACCCTCTCACCTCCGACCACCTTCACCACAATCATTAACAGTTACAGGTGACTTCTTAGAAATCACAGAATTGTTATATTTATTTATAGAAGTGACATCAAGTCTTTGATTATCGATTGACACCATTGCCTCTTTGTTGTAGTATTAGCAGTAGTAGTGGTGGTGGTGGTGGTGGTGGTTATTCTTTTACTTGTTTCAGTCATTTGACTGTGGCCATGCTGGAGCACCGCCATTAGTTGAGCAAATCGATCCCAGGACTTATTCTTTGTAAGCCTAGTACTTATTCTACCAGTCTCTTTTGCCGAACTGCTAAGTTACGGGGACGTAAACACACCAGCATCGGTTGTCAAGCGATGTTGGGGGGGACAAACACAGACACACGAACATATACACACACACATATATACATATATACATATATACGATGGGCTTCTTTCAGTTTCCGTCTACCAAATCGACACACAAGGCTTTGGTCGGCCCAAGGCTATAGTAGAAGACACTTGCCCAAGGTGCCACACAGTGGGACTGAACCTGGAACCATGTGGTTGGTAAGCAAGCTACTTACCACACAGCCACTCCTACGCCTATAATGATGAGTATGATTCCTTCATCCTCCGCTTCTGCCACTGTCAAAGTTTCTTCTCTCTTTTCCTCCGGCTGTAGGCTTGTCTGTCCAGCTGTCCCTCTTTCTCTCTTTTTCACTCTCTCTTTCACTCTAACCCTCTCTCTCTCCCCCCTCTCCCCCTTAACTGATTTATCAATTGTTCTCCAATCCCCCCACTCCTACCACAATTGACTGCTAGCCCTCCCTCCTCCCGTCATTTAACCATTGTCATTTTTTTTCCTTATTGTCCATGCCTCTGATTCATGACCACAATCAGCCAGACAAGAAATACCAACCAAATCTCAGTCAAATTGCACACCCTTGAAGGATACTTAATGGCTGTTTTTAGCTGGTTGAAGTTCTGTCAATAAGGCTCAATCAATGAGCAGTCATATGAATATATTTAAGTTCATAATTCGGGAGTTACCTAGTGTGCATGTGTGTATGTATATGTGTGTATATATATATATATATATATATATATATATATATATATATATATATATATATATAGTACTTTTGCTGGTAGCACGTTAGAAAATCATTCGAGTGAGGTCATTGCCAGTGCCGCTGGACTGGCTCCCATGTAGGTGACACGTAAAAAACACCTTTTTGAGTGTGGCCGTTGCCAGTACCGTGTGACTGGCCCTCGTGCCGGTGGCACGTAAAAGCACCCACTACACTCTCGGAGTGGTTGGCATTAGGAAGGGCATCCAGCTGTAGAAACTTTGCCAGATCAAATTGGAGACTGGTGCAGCCTTCTGGCTTGCCAGTCTTCATTCAAATCGTCCAACCCATGCTAGCATGGAAAGCGGACGTTAAACGATGATGATGATGATGATGATATATATATATATATATATGAGTGTGTGTGTATGTATATATATATAAACATAAATATATGTATATATATATATGTATACACACACGCATACATGCACATTAAATATATATAACATTATTGTATGTTCTCTATCATTCTCTGTCTTTGTCTATCTACATCTCTGTCTTTTCTACTTCCACCTTCTCTCACTCTGTCTCACTCACACAACTCACTCTCACTCACCCACTCAACTCTCGCTCGCACTCACTGTCCCTGTACTTCTTTTCACTATCCTATCTATCACATTGTGTACTTTTGTCCCCGTGTTTATCGCAAAAGATAGAGTAGACTTTGAAACCTGCTCCACCTTATAGCTGTAGCATGTAAGAAGAAGAAATCAGAGAGTGACATACAAAGTATCTTTTAGCTTTGAGTTAAACCCCCTTTTAAATCTTCTCTGTTCAAATCAACACAGGAGCTCAAACATTTATCCTTCTTGGGTTGATAAAATATAGATATATATTGGGCTTGATATAACTTGATACAATTAACCCCCTCCCCCCAGCTCAACATGTGATCTGTGGTTTATGCTACAGATCAAGATTACTGCTGTTGTTTTTAAGATGTTGGAGGGTGGTGGAGTGGAAGAACCATTGGAGCATTGGATAAAATAATGCTTTGTGATTTTTAGTTAAGGGCCTTTTTATGTTCTGAGTTCAAATCCTGCCTTGGTCAGCTTCGCCTTTCATGCCTCCAGAGTTGATAAGATAACGAACCAGTCAAATACTGAGGTGTTTGGTATTGACTGATCCCTTTCCTTCAAAATAACTGGACTTGTGTTCGAATCAGAAGCCATCCTCCTCCTCCTCCTGAACGAAAAGCTTAGTGGTATTTTGTCTGTCTCTCTACGTTCTGAGTTCAAATTCTGCTGAGGTCA
>NC_142938.1:18935088-18940088 GCF_046866305.1 Octopus bimaculoides
AAGAAATATTGCAAAACATTGTTTTCCCTCTACATTCTAGAATGTTCTGAAGATTCTGTTGATAACAACAGTAACAATACTATTATTATTATTATCATTATTATTATTATTATTAATAATAATAATAATAATAATAATAATAATAATAGTGGTTTCAAATTTTGACTCGTGACCAGTATTTTCAGGTGAGGGGGTAAGTCGATAACATTGACCCCAGTGTTTTGCTGGTACTTAATTTATTGACCCTGGAAAGATAAAAGACAAAGTCAGCCTTGGCAGAAATTGAACTCAAAATGGATAAAATGCCTTTAAGCATTTCACCTGGTGTGCTAACGATTCTGCCAGCTCACCACCTTGATGATAATAATAATGATAATAATAATAGTTTCAAATTTTTCCACAAAGGCAGCCATTTTGAGGGAGTGGGATAATTGATTATTCGACCCCCAATGTTTCACTGGTACTTAATTTAATCGACCCCGAAAGGATGAAAGGCAAAATCGACCTTGGCGGAATTTGAACTCAGAACCTAGAGACAAGATGAAATACCACTAAGCATTTTTGCCCAGTGTGCTAATGACTACCAGCTCACTGCTTAATAATAATAACAATAACAACAACAACAACAACCATAGTCATTGCTGTCATCATCATCATCATCTGAACAGAGATGATTCTAATAATGATGATGATGATAAAGATTGGCTATATCAAGAATATTCCCAGTCAGTTGGCAGTGCAGTCTCTTAAATGGCGGCAGTGCGTTTTCCATGTATGATGTTGAGAAAATGTCAAAAGTGTATATAAATTGGTTTTATTATTCTTTTAATTTTTTTTTTCTCCTTTATGTATATTTTAGTTGACTTAAAATGTACAGTATGTATGTTTTGGTGTATGTATGTAGCTGTATTTATTAAAGTATATGGATTTCTCTGTCTGTCTGTCTCTCTCTCTCTCTACACACACACACACATATACATATATATATATGTGTGTGTATATTGATGTTTGTATCTATATATATATAATGTGTATTATTTATTTAAAAGCAGCAGAAATATATGAACGGGAACGTGAAACTCTGAGTAACAGTCTTTTGTTATATTTCTGCTGCTTTTAAATAAAGCATATTACTCTACCTCTGGTATTTGAGTACTCTTTTTTCCACCTTGCTGCACATTTTATGTGCTTACTCCGGTATATATAATGTGTATGTATACACAAATACATATATAAGCACACGTAATATACATACATGTGTGTGTGTATATATGTGCCGCATTTGTGCGTTTGTTTGTGTGTGGTTGTATGTGTGTATGTATATATATATATATATATATATATATATATATATTTATTTATTTATATAACTGTATAAGGTACAATTATGCTTAAGGTACAAAAGCTATTACACCTGTATGCTGAAAGAACACGCTGAATACGTCCTACCAAAAGGGGTCTTTATATGCTGGCCACTGATAAAATTCACTAATTTTAATGATTTTATTCTCTAATTATGTATGTTTTATATATATATATATATATGTGTGTGTGTGTGTGTGTGTGTGTGTATGAGTGTGTGTATATAAATATATACAGAGTGCGATGGGTAAATTGTCGGCATTTTATATTTTTAATTTCATGCATGCACATTGTTTGTTTTTGATTTTATTGACTACACAGTATAGTAGGGTCCGTTGGGCACCGCCTGTGAGAAACACAGCACCATCACTCTGACAGAAATTTGGAAACAGCATGCTGTACTGCTTGGCATTCGTGCTGGAAGCTCCAATATAACATTTCAGAGTGTTTTGTGTGTCAGTCTGAGGACATGTACTGAGCATGATAAAAATCAAACGTCCAGTCAACATCATGGTGTATGGAGTGATCACTAGTGATGGCAACGTTATGCCTCCATTCATCTTCCCACATGGTCTGAGACCCGACATGGAAGCTTACATCAAGTGCCTGGAGGAGGTAGTGCTGTCCTGGATCAAGAGGGTGGCTGCTGGAAAGCTCTATGTCCGACAGCAGGACTCTGCACCATGCCACGCAAGCAGGAGAACCAAGTCATGACTGTCAGACAATTTCCGCGACCACATCACCGCTAACATCTGGTCAAACCGCAAACCCGTTGACTATATTATGTGTGAGGTGCAGTTGGGCAAGAAGCCAACAAAACTCCTTGTAACACCAAAGATGAACCGAAAGCAAGGATTATGGCAGCATTCACCGACTTAAACAAGGAGACTATCCAGAAGAGCTGTAGGAGATTCCGAAGTTGTCTGAAGGCCTCGGTTGAAGCCAATGGCGATTTTATTGAATAAATTTACTCTTTAGTATTTCAAGACATTTTTATGTAATTTTGGTAAATATATCTGTTAAAATGAGATGTCAGAGTTATTTTCATTTTTGCATAATTTAGACGACAGTTTATTCACAACACCCTGCATACATACATAACCTCGTGGATATCGTTGGCGATTTTTTCTTCCTCCGTCTTTCCCTTCTTTGGACTTTCCTATGTTTCCGACGAAGAGCTCCGCTCAAAACGTCAAATTCTCTTTCTTTCCTTTCCCGAGCGTCCAGTAACACAATCTGTATCACGTCCTCATGTTGTTTTTTTTTTGTTGTTTTTTTGTTGTTTTCCTTTTTTGAACCTCTATATATATATATATATATATATATATATATATTTATAAAAAAGAAGTTTGAAAACGCCAATATATAAAAAATGAATTTTAATTTAAAATTTTGTCAGAGATATTTTTAACATGTTTTGGTTCTTGTAAAAACAAACCTTATCAAAAATACATATTTAAAAAAAATGAAAATAAATGAAGAGTTCATAATTGTTTCTTACTGGTGTTAATAGTCCACGTGGGGGCATTTTTTGTTGGTTGTAGTAGTAGTAGTGACCCTGTTGGTAATGGTAAAAGGCAGTGTATATATATATATATATATATATATATATATATATATATATTTTACTTATGTGTATCCCCTGCTATCTACACTCTCTGCTATCAACCACCATCCCATCATCCAGATCATCCAGGAAAACTAATATCACCAATCAATAAATACACATACACACACACACACACACACACACACACACGGATAAGATATATAAATAAGTACTTGAACAATCTAATTTTCCTTTTTTACTTCTCATTATTTTCCTTGTCTCTTTTCCTCCTCACTTCCTTTTTTTCTTCTTTCTTTTACCCTCCCCAAATTGTTCACAAAGGATTTCAAAATAATGGACAACTTGACTTTAACATCTTTCCTTATACAGTCCGCTATCCCCTACATCCTTCTAACCCTAACCCCCTAATCCTTTGATCCGCTATTTCTCCGTGCAAATGCCTCTCAACCACTCTCAAACAACCATTAACTTGACTTCCTTGGTTTCCTTTCTATGCTCTATATCTGTTGTCTCTTTCTCTCTTACTCTCCTCCTTTATTTCTTTCTTTCTTTCTTTTTCTTTCTTTCTTTCTCTTCATTCTCATCTCTCCCTTTCTCTCTCCCTCTCTCTGTATTTTTTCTTCTCAGTATGACATCTTTGCTGTTACTGCTACTACCACCATTACCACTGCTACTACTACTACTACCACCACCACCACCAGCATCGTCATCATTATCGTCATCATCATCATCATCATACATGGCAGTGTTTTTCCTCTTCTCTTACTTCCACTCTTTGACTTCAAACCCACTCTTTTGGTTTCCTGTCATTTCTCTCTCTCTCTTTCTTTCTTTCTTTCTCTCCCTCCCTCTCTCCCTCTCTGTCTCTTTTTTTCATATCTTTCTCTTTTTGTCTGTGTCTGTGTCCTCTTCCCCCCCTCTCTCTCTCTCTCACTCACACACACACTCTCTCTCACTCACACACACACTCTCTCTCATTCTCTTCCTTCTTTACTACTTCATTTCACTCAACCCTAATCCCCCTAATCTATACAAGTCCTCTCTCTCTCTCTCTCTCTCTCTCTCTCTCCCCCCACCTTCACATAACACACACATCACTTCTTTCATGCAGGAACCCGCTATGCATTTAGTCAACCTGCTAAAAATAGCAACCAAATCTCCCACAAATCACTACTACTGTTTTAAAGAAAATAACCAACAGGTATAGTTGGGTGATTAAGAAGCTTGCTTCCCAACCATGTGGTCTTGGGTTCAGTCCCACTGAGCAGCACTTTGGACTTCTGTCTTCTACTATAACCGCAGACCAAACCAAAACCTTGTGAGTGGATTTGGTTGGCAAAAACTGAAAAAAGCCTGTAATATGTGTGTGTGTGGGGGGGGGGGGGGGGCTTGTTCCCCCTCCACCATTTGACAACTCATGTTGGTTTGTTTATATCCCTGTAATTTAGTAATTCAACAAAAGGGTCCAATAGAAATAAGGACCAGGCTTTAAAGAAAAAAAATAATAACTACAAGGGCTGATTTCTTTGACTAAGCCCTTCACAGGTTTGGTGTGGCGCTCCAGTATGGTCGTAGTCCTATGACTGAAAAAAGTAAAAAGATGAATGGTGAAAGATATTAGAGATATGTTTCTACCAACCACATGGTTCCAGGTTCAGTCCCACTGCGTGGCACCTTAGGCAAGTGTTTTCTACTATAGCCTCGGGCTGACTAAAGCCTTGTGAGTGGATTTGGTAGACGGAAACTGAAAGAAGCCTGTCGTATATATGTTTGTGTGTCTGTGTTTGTCCCCCCAACATCGCTTGACAACCAATGGTGGTGTGTTTAGGTCCCCGTAACTTAGCGGTTTGGCAAAAGAGACCGATAGAATAAGTACTAGGCTTACAAAGAATAAGTGCTGGGGTTGATTTGCTCGACTAAAGGCGGTGCTTCAGCATGGCCGTGGTCAAATGACTGAAACAAGTAAAAGAGTATATACACAGTATCAAATAGGCAAAAAAAAAAAAACAATAAATCAAAACTGGATAGTCATGACGGGAATGTCTTTGAGCAAAGGTCTGTTCAATAA
>NC_142938.1:18942588-18952588 GCF_046866305.1 Octopus bimaculoides
TATTCTTACAAAATATCAAATATGATAATCTATCACCCTTGGCTTAACCCCTTTTGCTGCAGATATCAGATATATCCAATCAAAATTTCATTACCCTTAACTGTGCAAAGCAGTTTTATATACCAATCTATCTCTTATTGAGGAATGTGAAGTTTGAAACTATGTTTTTTTTTTGAGATATGTCAAGTTTACTGAGGCAACATGACTTGCAGAAAATACCAATTCTATTTTTGGTAGATATTTAACATCATCACTGGAGTAACCATGGAATTTAATTTTGATGTAAAACAGTTAAGGATGCCTCAAATGACTTCTCAATTGTTTTGATTTCTGATTGTTGTGAGGTGTCTTATTCTTGAACACATCCAAAACGTAGCAGTCCACAATATTTCCTCTACTGAGGATCTCTTTTATTTGACCGTTTTACTGCGGAAAGTAGCTATGTCCACTCAAAATTTATTACCCTAAACTGTAGGAAGCAGTTCTATATACCACTCTATAATTTTGTTGAGGAATGTTATGTCTGAAACTGTTTGTGTTTGAGACACATCAAAGTTTATTGGGGCAACATGACTTGCAAAAAATTACCAATTCTGGTTTTAGTAGATAATTTAACATCATTACCGGAATAACCATGAAATTTAATTTTACAATGAGATGGTTAAAAGATGATTCAAATTTGGTGAGTTCTTTCTTTGACTTCCACTTGTCAATATCCCAAACCTGGCCTTACCTTTATATTATATGCTGATTTTTCTGGAACATTTTAAGGTGGGGAAAAATGTGTATGATGTATGCCAAATGATATGATACGCCCATTGACCCAGCACTAATCACAACAGCCTGCCCTTCCTTCACAGAATGTCAGCCCTATGGAATTCACAGCCAGTTGATGTCTTTCCCAACAGTGTTGAATGGAAGAGGAGCATTTAAAGACTGAGTTAAACTGGTTTAGGAGGAGAGCCTACAAACGCTATAGATTCTTCTCTCTCCTCCAGACCCATCAAAGAAAATTTTTAAAAAATTGAAACAGGTTTCCATGCAGTTTCCAAAACACTATTTTGCTCTCGTGGTTTTGGTTCAAGGCCATAATAGAAGATATGTACCCATGGTTCTCTTCACAGTAGAATTGAACCTAGAGTCTTACGAATGCAGTGCAGAGATGTTAACCGCATGACTATGCCAGTATCCACATGTATGTTTGTGTATGTATGTATGTATGTATGTATGTGTGTGTATATATATATATATATATATATATATATATACTGGTACTCTTTCGGTTATGGTGATGAGGGTTCCAGTTGATCTGATCTATGGAACAGCCTACTCATGAAATTAACGAGCATTCCACAGACACCCACATTCTTAATGCAGTCCCCAGGGATATTCAACATGACACAGAATATGACAAGTTGACCCTTTGAAATACAGGTACTACTCATGTTTTTGCTAGCTGAGTGGACTGGAGCAACGTGAAATAAAATGTTGCAGAACGTGAAATAAAATATTGCAGAACATGTTGCAGGGGAATTGAACTCCTGACCTTGCGATCATGAGTCAAATACTGTAACTACTAAGCCATGTGCCTTTACTATGTGTGTGTGTGTGTGTGTGTGTGTGTGTGTGTGTGTGTGTGTGTGTGTGTAACAAATAGCTATCCCTGCTCTCCACCTAAGTGAAACACCAACCCAAACACTGAACTTGCTTTTCCACTAATGAAACGTGTATATAAATTAACTCAAATTGCACCTGATAACTTTATTAATACATGTGTGTGTGTGTGTATGTGTGCGTAATTATGCATGTGCATTGGTGCATTTTTGTTTTTGTTTCTTGCCTTTTGTGCATGCATTCATGCAACGATCCATTTCTGCATATAAATGCATACATGAATATTTGTTTAATTTTTCGAGTACCGTGTGCATGCATGTGTATGTGTGTGTGCATCTGTGTGCATGTGTGAGTGTGCTTTGCATGTTTCAATATTTGCGCAAAACTGAATTTGCTTGCATACTTGAAAAGAATGCACCCAGCAGCTTTCCTTCAATGGGGTATTTTGGTGAACACTGATGCTGATGATGCTGATGATGATGGTCGTGGTGTTGGTGGTGGTGGAAATGATAATGATGATGGTGATGTACTTCTTTACTTTGCACTGTCACAAACGAACCTGGTTGAGTTAACCTTTGCATAATTTCAATGGTCGCTACTATTATTACTTCTAACAATAACAACAACAACAACAACAGCAATAATAACAATGAAAATGATGATGATAATGATTTCTTTTATGATAATGATAATAATAATAATGATATTTCGTATGTGTATTTGGTGTGCAAGGTTCTTGATGTGAATACGTGTGTTGAAAGAAATACTATTAAACTTTGGGAGAGGCATTATGCGTGTGTTTATTACCGGTATAATGCCTCTCCCAAGGTTTAATACTAATAATAATGATAGTAATAGTAAGAATAAAAATAATGATAATAATATAATCCTTTCTACTATAGACCATTACATTGACCCCAGTGTTTCACTGGTACTTAATTTATTGATCCTGAAAGGATGAAAGGCAAAGTTGACCTCAGTGGAATTTAATAATAATAATATAATGACTTAACAGTGGCACAAAACCAGTAAAATGGGATATACCGTATTTTAACGAGTATAACGAACCCCTTAATTTTGGGGCTTAAAATATGGAAAAAAGAATTTGTAAGGAATTATAATACTGTCCATGTATAAGAAACTCCCATATTTTTCTAACCTAATTTTTGACAAAAAAGGGTTCCTTATACACGTTAAAATCTGGTAGTTTCATTCACTCAGGCCAACCAAAGTTTTGTGAGTGGATTTGGTAGATGGAAACTGAAAGAAGCCCATCGTATATATATATATATATATATATATATATATATATATATATATATATATATATATATATATATATATATATATATATATATATATATATGTGTGTGTGTGTGTGTGTGTGTGTTTCCCCCCCCCCATTGCTTGACAACCAGTACTGGTGTGTTTATGTCCCCATAACTTAGCAGTTTGGCAAAAGAGACCGATAGAGTAAGTGCTAGGCTTACAAAGAATAAGTGCTGGGAGTTGATTTCTTTAAGGTGGTGCTCCAACATGGCTGCAGTCAAATGACTGAAACAAGTAAAAGAATAAAAAATATAATATATATATCATATATCATATATCAGGAGTGGCTGTGTGGTTGAAAATCTTTCTTCCCAATCGTGGTCTCAGGTTCAGTCCTGTTGCTTGGTATCTTTTGCAAGCGTCTTCTACTATAGCCCTGTACTGACAAAAGCCTTGTGAGTTGATTTGGGAGATGGAAACGACGCACGCACGCACGCACGCACGCACGCACGCACGCACACGTGTGCCACGTGTGTTTGTGTTTGTATACACCAGTATGAGGAAACTGAATGTGTTGTGTGGAAGAGAGAAGATCGAGCTGGGTGTGGTCATCTCAAAAGTATGGAGAATGTCCGATTTAAGTGGTGGAGGAATGTTGCACTAAAGAAATGGACATGTGATGATACTGTTGATGATGAGGTCCTGGGTATTAAATTAGGCAATGGATTAAGATTCAAATCCAATCTGTAATTAAAGGTTTCTTCTAACAAGGTTTTCTTCCTATCTGAGGTTGTGATAGAAAACATTTGTTCAAGATATCACTGTACTGGGAAATTCAGCATGAAGTTACATGATGGTGGTGGCGGTAAAGATTGGCGATGACTTACGATTAATGAGTGACAATGCCGATGACTGACAGGGATTGATGGTGACTGATGGTGATGATGATGTTCCCTGGTGATTGATGGTGGCTGGTAATTGACTGATGATTGCTCACATAGTCACAAACCTATGTATATATATATATATATATATATATATGCACATACACATGTACATATATACAAATACACACATGACAATGAAATAATTGAAGTCAAAATAAGGATAATAGTGATGGTAATACTGTATTATTATTATTATTATTATTATTATTATTGGCATCAATATGTAATATTAGTAATAAAAAATGTAGATTTGATTAGGCACAGGGTATCCAACTTATGGGATCCAGTGTTGGTGAAATACAGTAGCAGCAAAACTAAACTAATTAGGATGATGATGACAATAGTGATGATGACTATAATGAAGATGAAGATGATGATGATGATGATGAGTGCCACCAGCCACAATGGTGATGTTGACAAAAGGGAATAAATAAAAGCACAAGAACAAAACAGAGAGAGAGAGAGAGGTGGGGGCAGGGAGAAGAAACTAAAATATCAAAATGAAACCAGCAACATCAACAACAATAACAAAGCTATAACCACCTACACACCACCTCCTTCACTTATACACACACACACACACACACACACACACACACACACACACACACACACACACACACACACACACACACCCTACAATGATCCCAAAATAACGGTTTCTGTTTTTAAATTCTTTGTGAAAAATATTCTATTGTTAGCAATGTTTAATTATCTGCACCAGTGAGTGGAATGTTCTGGAAAGAAGGAGGCAAAAAAAAAAAAGAAAATGAAAAAAGAAATGAAGAAAAAAAAAAAGAAAAAGAGGGAAATAAATGATAAAAGGAAAATATAAAGAAAAGAAACTACAAAAAAAGTTATTGAGAGAGAAAGAAATATGATTTCATATCTATTTCACAGCTCCTGAGAAAGTTGGGGAAACTATTTGTAGTAGTGTTTGATGTGAATGGATGAATGTTTTAAGGGTGGTACTAGTTATATATATATAAATATATATATATATATATATATATATATATATATATATATATATATATATATATATATATATATATATATATATATATACATATATATATATGTATATATATATCAGCATCATCACCATTTAACGTCCATTGTCCATGCTGGCATGGGTTGGACGGTTTCACTAGAGCTGGCAAGGTGGGGAGCCGTACCAGGATCCAGTCTGATTTGGCATGGTTTCTATGGCTGGATGCCCTTCCTAATGTCAACCACTTTAAGAAGTGTGCTGGGTGCTTTTACATGGCATTGCACAGGCACTTTTACATGGAACTGCCATATATATATGTATTGTGGTTGTTGCTGTTGTTGTTAAATCTTAGGTTAGCTTTGATCAAATAGACAGACTTATGATACCTGAAGGTGTTCCCAGGTGTGACTGATGACTGACTATCCAATCATATATATATATATGTATGTATGTATATATATACATGCATGCATATATAAATACATACATATATGCCTAGATATGTGTTATGTCTATCTACCACTCTTCTCTCCCTATATATGTATAGTCAATCCATACATGAACAAGCAAGAAAAAACACGAAAAAACAACAATGCAAGCACGTGGAATAAGTACAGTGTTATTGGACGCTCAGGAAAGGAAAGAAAAGATATTTATATATATATATATATATATATATATATATATATATATATATATATATATATACTAAGAGAGAGTTTACAATTTAATGGAAAAATTCAGGGAAATAATTACAAGGTAGCTAAATGCTGCTTAAGTGTTCCAGGAATTAAATCTAGGATAGTAAGTCGAATTTAGTAGAAAATAATAATATTGAATAAGGAGGTGAACTCTCAGGATGTTGTTAAACCATTTATATCCTGAATTCTTCAACATATTTTTCGACAGATGCACATCCTGTGAGTTCTTCTCCTTATTCAATTTTCCTATATATATAATATATATATATATATATATATATATATATATATATATTTATATATATATATATATATATATATAATATTCAATATACACAATATTTAAGTATGAGTCACTAATAATTTCATGCTGTAGAAACAAAATTGTTTGGCTTCTCAACCACTTGGTTTCAGGTTCAGTTCCACTCTATGACTCCTAGGGTCAACCAAAGCCTACTGTTTGGACTTTTCAAGATGGAAACTGAAAGAAGCTTGTCATGTATTTATGCGTGTATGTATGTGTGTCTTTTTTGTTTGTGTCTGTTTCCCCAACCACTAAACAACCAGTGTTGGTTTGTTTACATTCCTTTAACTTGGCAGTTCAGCTTTGGAGTCTCATTGAATAAAGTACCAAACTTTGAAAACAAAATAAGTACTGGAGTGAATTTGTTCAACCAAAAGCCTTTGAGGCAGTGCTCCAGCATGGCGATGACGGGGGGGGGGGGCAGTGACTGACGATAAAAGATAAAAAAGTACTTTGGTGTGTGTGTGTGTGTGTCTACTTATATATAATTATATATGTATTTGTATGTATTATTGTTTGAGTGTCAGCACACAATCATATACATGTATCATACACACACACACACGCGTACATATATATATACATACATATATATATATATATATGTATATATACTGTAGTTAATTGTTTCTACTTAGTGTAATTGTTGAGGTTCCCTTCCCTCTAAGTTATCATGAAGGAAACAAAGGAAAGGTCAAACTGCTAGGTGAACTTTTGTTGCCTCTATTCATTACCAAATTTATTCTGAGCCAAGGCAGGAGTCTCCTCTACAGGGTTGCATTGCCTGCTAGAAAACACAGTCAAATCTCCCTCCCCCCTGCTCCATTTCATAAGCATATTTTTATGCTTTTGTTACCATATTTTCACTGGAGTACACTGCCTTTGTTTCGGTTAATTGTGAATATAATGACGATTTTAGTAAAATAACTTTGTCATTATTAATCTAGTATTTGGAACTTGAATTAGCATGAAATTTTGATGAAAGGTTTTCATTTAGGTCACATTAACCCCTTGGTTATCATATTTCTGTTGAAATACTCTGCCTTTGTTTCAATTATTTAAAAAAATAATGAAGAATTTGGTTATTACTAGGCTGGTATTTGGAGCCTAAATTAGCTTTTTAATGATGAAATGTTTTGATTTAAATCAACACCAGTCCCTTTGTTACCTTATTTCTTTCTGCTGATATATACTGTGTTTCTTTGGATTAATTTTGAAGAAAATGAAGAATTTTGGTAAAGGAACTTTGTCATTATTAAGCTGAGTTTTGGAACATAAATTAACATGAAATTTTAGAGAAAGGTTTTAGTTTTGATTACTTTAAAATGGGAAGATTGAATCACAGAACCAGGTATAGTCTCATGTAGGTTGGCATCAGAAGGTAGAGGTAAAAGTAACCTTCTTGAGTCTTGCTAGCACATAAGGGCTGGTTTCTTGGTTTCTATGGTGTATAAATTCTCCACCTAGACGGGACGCCAGTCCATCGCAGCGTTACTCATTTTCGCCAGCTGACTGGACTGAAGCAATGTTAAATAAAGTGTTTTGCTCAAGGATACAACATGTCGCCTATTCCAGGAATTGAAACCACAGTCTTACAATCATGAGTCCAACACCCTAACCACTAAGCCATGTGCTTCTACCCTAAATATGGGAGAAAATGTGTTGAATAATGTTGTCCTAGACATACTACATATATATATATATATATATATATATATATGAATAAAAAGAGCAAGGTGGTCACTTCTGGAAAGTTTGTGATTATCCATACATTGCCTTTAGTAACAAATCGTATTTGAGCTGACTGAAGTTATAATAAATAGATGCCTTAACTCATCTTTCACTTTATTGTTGTTCATGATATCTGCAGATATTTTCTTATTAATTTTGAAAAATATAACCTTATCTTTTATTACAGAGACATTTGTGTTTTTGAGAATCTAGCTCTTGCAGGGAATTCCATAATCATGTGTCATCATTACATCATTTTAACATTCAGTTTTCCATGCTTGCAAAATGGGTCAGATGAAGTTTGTTGAAGCAGATTTTTTTCTATGACTGGATGCTCTATCTGTCACCAACCTTCATCTGTGTTTCCAAGCTACGTTATATCTCTCCTTGTTCTCTGAAAAATAATAACCTGCTCAGTGAATGGTCAGACATGTTTTCAAGGAAGATTGCAAATGAATGATATTAATTGAATAATATGTGTTTGAAGAATATAGCAGAAATGTTCACCTTCTTTGGAAACAGGTGACTGTTGGCTAAGAAAGAATATCCAGCCCTAAGAAATCTGTCTCAGTGAGTTTTTGTCTGACCCAAGCAACATTGATAATCAAAGTAGTGATATCTGTCTGTCTGTCTGTTTATCTGTCTATCAGTCTATCTATCTGTCTGTCTGTCCAACTATATATCTATCTGCCTATGTGCTTATCACTGTCTTTCTCATACTATATATATAAATATTCTAATGTTTATTACATACACAATTGAGCATGTATACAAATGTGTGTGTGTATGTATGTGTTTACATATAATATATGTGTGTGTGTGTGTATAATTTATATATATATATATATATATATATATATATATATATGTAAATTATATATATATATATATATATATATATATATATATATACACACACATATATACATATATTATGGATTCTCCTGTCATTTGATAACATATGAGAGATCTTCACAGAAAGCCTGAATGTGTATACATAATTTTATATATACTCAATATAAATTGTAATACCCCTATTTGTGTTAAATCTCAATTTTATACTTTTAAGATTATACTTAGAGAGAGTAATGTTTGTATGTATATATGTGTATGTATATGTATGTATGTATGTCTGTATGTATGTATGGCTCAACAGCCCTCGCCGTTTGTTTTTACTACCTTGTTCCCACTGTCCTGTTCTTATTAACACTTTCACCCTCCGCAAAAAAATCCTGAATTTTATTTAATTTGCTTTGCGGGAAGGACTGTTCCAACGAAGTCGCGTATTGTCTTTGTCTTCGAAACGCGGAGTAGATAGAACAGGGACAACTGATGAAGGGGAATGTTCTTTATGTTGCATGTCTCGTTTCTCTGTTTTTTTCGTTGTTCGAAAAAAAGTTCGTTTTCTGTCCTCGTCTTTATGTTTTTGTTTCTCATTTGTGTTTAACGTTTTTTTATGTCCTGTACCCATATATGCATGTATGTATACATATAGATGTAAGTATGTACATATATGCATAGATATATGCATATATTTATATATTATTCATATTATGTATATGTATGTATGTATATATATATATATATATATATATATATATATATAAAGAGGTTATATGCTTCCAGCTGGTGATCTGATGAGTCCGATATTGTTAAGAGCATAGCTGCAAAACCAACGGTAACATTCTGACTGGCCATGACCAAAGACTACATTATATATATGTACATATGTATGTATGTATGTATGTATGCATGCATGCATATATATGTATGTGTCTGTGTAAGTATATATATATATATATATATATATATAAATATATATATGTACACACACAGACATATATATATATATATATATATATATATATGTATATATGCACACATGCTCGCACACACATACATACATACATACATACACATAGGACACATGTACATACATATATGCACACAAACATAACTATGTAGAAACTGGCATCATGCTGAATGATAATGTTTTCCTGTCTATCTCAGTTTCTTTCTCTCTCTATCTCTCTCTCTCTCTCTGTCTCTCTAATATATACATCTCTCTAATATATACATTCTTCACTGTAATCTCTCTGTTAGTTCCATCCATTTTATCTTTTCTCTCTCAGCCATCTTCCCTCCCTCCCTCCCTCCTGACATTACCCTCTCAATTCCACATACCCACTAGGCATTGACACATACACATGCACATACACACACAAAAGGAGGTAACAAGTTCTCTTCCACCTCCCACCATAGGTAGTCCCCCCACCACCACCACCACTCCGCCATCAATTCCTAAAGCTTCCAGCTAGCAGCAGCCTTTGCTGTTTGTAGAAACCACCACCACCTCCACCATCACCACTACCATCGCCAATTACTTCCCAATACCTACCTCCCTACCTACCCCTGCAACCCACTGTTTCCCCCCATTCCC
>NC_142938.1:18970129-18987629 GCF_046866305.1 Octopus bimaculoides
TAGAATAAGTATCAGGTTTTAAAAAAAAAAAAAAATGACTTTCAGGATTGAATTGTTAGACTAAAACCCTCCAAGCCGGTGCTCCAGCATGGCTCCTATCCAGTGCCTGAAAGAAATAAAAGATAAACAATAAAAAAAACAAAAACAAAAAAGAAACAAATGAAAAGAATTGTTGACTGAACCCAAGTCCACACCCTACCCTACCCCATCTCAATTAATGTAAGCTAATAATATCTATAACGTAATTTCTGTCATACAATCTTATTAATTATGATAATACTTTTTACTCGTTAACCCTGCTTGATTTTATAATAGAAGTGCAAGGGTTTTGTACTCTCAATTTTATATTTTCTTCTTTTTTTTTTTTGTTTGCTTATTAACATTCACCACGTTAGATTTTTGTTTGTTGGCCACGTTATATTCATCATCATCATCATAGTCATTATCATCTTTATCATTATTATTATTATTATGAAGGTGGTGAGTTGGCAGAATCGTTAGCACGCCGGGCGAAATGCTTAGCAGTATTTATATCATCTGTAGCTATGTTCCAAGTTCAAATGCCACCGGGGCTGACTTTGTCTTTCATCCTCTTGGGATCGATTAAATAAGTACCAGTTTCGCACTGGGGAGTCGATGTAATTGACTTAATCCTTTCCCCCAAATTTAAAGGCATTGTGCTTCCAGTAGAAAGGCTTATTATTATTATTATTATTATTATTATTATTATTATTATTATTATTATCATTATTATTATTATTATTATTATTATTATTATTATTATTATTATTATTATTATTATTATTATTACGAAGGTGGCAGAATTGTTAGCACGTTGGGCGAAATGTTTAGCAGTATTTCATCTGCTGCTATGTTCTGAGTTCAAATTCCACCGGGGCTGACTTTGTCTTTCATCCTCATGGGATCGATTAAATAAGTACCAGTTTCACACTGGGGTCGATGTAATTGACTTAATCCCTTCCGCCAAATTTAAAGGCATTGTGCTTCCAAGTAGAAAAGCTTATTATAATTATTATTATTCAGAAGGGGGCAAGCTGGCAGAATTGTTAGCACGCCGGGCGAAATTCTTAGTAGTTTTTCATCTGTTGTTATGCTCTGAGTTCAAATTTCACTGGAGTTGGCCTTGCCTTTCCGTCTTTGAGGGCCTATAAAATAAATACCAGGTGGTCACTTAAGTTGATGCGATTGACTAGCCTCTCCCCCTAAATTACTGACCTTGTGCCAAATTTGAAATAATAATAATAATAATTATTATTATTATTATTGTTATTAAGGCAGACAACTGGCAGAATGGTTAGCATGCCGGGCAGAATGCTTAGTGGTACTTTGTCCGTCTTCATGTTCTGAGTTTAAATTCCGCTGAGGTCAACTTTCCTTTTCCTCCTTTCAGAGTCGATAAAATAAGTACCAGTTGCGTACTGGGGTCAATGCAATTGATTTACACCCCGCCCCGAAATTTCAGGCCTTGTACCTTTAGTAGAAAGGATTATTACCTCCGCCTTCACCAAGGCAGAGGTATTGTTTTTCAGTTGTATTTGTTGGTTTGTCTGTCCAGAGACAAGATATCTCAAGAACTGCTGGATGGATTCAGATGAAACTTTCAGGGATGTTTGGCCTCATGGCTGGCATGAACTGACTAGATTTTGGCATCAATCCAGTACCGGACAAGGATTCTGGATTAATTTTCCTGTTTTTTTTTATTTAATTTTTAAGAGCAGTCGGATTCATTATTAGTATTCTCGTTTGTGAGAGCAGTCGAGTTTATTTCAGATATTCTCATTTTAAAACTCATCTCTGGCTAGTGATTGAGAAGATGGTGTTGCCTTAGCAGAGGTTTTGTGTTCTCTGAGTGCTCTTATTATTATTAAGCTGGCAGAAGTGTTAGCACACTAAACCAAATGGTTAGCAATATTTTGTCTCTTTCTGTTCTGAGTTCTTAGTTCAAATTCTACCGAGGTTGACTTTGCCTTTCATCCTTTTAGGGTAAATAAAATAAGTACCAGTTGAGTACTGGGTACGATGCAATTGACATACAGCCTTCCCCAAAATTTCAGGCCTTGTGCCTATAATAGAAAGGATTATTGAGAATGGGTATGTGGTATATTTGACTACCCTCCTCACCCACAATTTCAAGCATTGTACCTATAGTAGTAGTAACAGCAGCAGCAGCAGCAGTAGTAGTAGTAGTAGTAGTAGTAGTAGTAGTAGTGGTGGTGGTCTTGGTGGTGGTGATGGTGGTGATGCTGATGTGGTAGTTGTAGCTGTGACAGTGGTATTAGTGTCAATGGCGGTACTAATTGTTGTAGTAGTGGCAGCAGTGGTTTTGGTCTTGGTAGTTGTGGTCATGGTTGTGGCAGTAGTAGTAGTAGTAGTAGCAGCAGCAGCAGCAGTTGCTGGGTTTTTTTAAATTTATTTTCCCCAATTTATATATATCCAATAGTTTTACGTCCTCTTTCTAATTTATCCCCGACTTTTTTGTTTTTTTCTTATTGTGATTATAATTATAACTTTAATTATAATTATAATTTTACTGCGATAATTGTTTTAAATTATAGTTTTTCAAAGCTATGCTCTTTTATTTATTTTGTTGCAGTTGTTCTTATTATAATTTTTGTAGTTTTTTGTAGTTATTTTTGTTAGTTATTTTTAATATTTTTTTTTATAAATATTTTTCTTATTTGATTTTTATTGTGAGGCAAACCAAAAATTAGAAGTTTACTAAAATTATTTAAATTACACACCTGTTTTTTTTTATTTTCTCATTCCTTTTATCTTTTTTATTTGCAGTTTTGTTTTACATTTTTTCTTTTCTTTTTCTGTATAGCTTGTCTTTTAATACTGTGGTTGTGTGTATGCGTGTATGTATGTATATGTCAATATGTGTGGTTCTTTTATGTACATGTGTGTGTGTGTATATATGTATGTATGTATTTATATGTATATATGTGTATGTGTGTGTGTGTGTGTGTGTGTGTGTAAATACATATAGATTTGTTTTATGTGTGGGTGGGCTCTGTTTGTGTGTGTCAGTGTTTGAGTATGTGTGTGTCTGTATGTATGCGCATGTATATATACATATATTCATGTACATATATCTGTGTGTATATGTTGATGTATGTATGTATGTATGTATAGATGTTACTTTCAATACATTAAGTAAACAAGATAAAATAAATGTATTTAGTGAGAATGTTTGTTGTTCTTCAAACTGAAGCATTAAAACGATGATGATGATGATGATGATGATAAAAGAATGGATGAGTAAGATTTCCTTTGGAAACAGTTTTTTTTTTTAATAGATTAAAGACTTAACTTCGCTTTATTTATTTGTCTTTGTCTTCGTCATTGCCATGATTATCATCATCATCATCATCATCATCCACCAGGAATTTCTGTTGACTGCCTTAGGAATCTACAATCTTACTGCTTTAACGAGTTCCTATATAGGTACATCACCCGCCTCCAGTCACTATGCCCTACCCTTCCTTTCTCTCTGAAATTCCCTCCTGTTGTCTTCTTTCCTGCAAGGCAACACTTTGCAGGAATTCTGATGTTGTCAGTCTCATGGGTCTCATAGAATCTGTACCTTCCCTCAGACTCAGCAAGTAAAGAAAAGGAAAATAAAACCAGAAATTTGTGAGGGGATTATTTAGATCAGTGCTTCCAGGGGAATGATGAACTATTTCATACGGGCACTTGGGACAGCAAGTTGTAAAGGAGCAAATGATGTGTTTTTAATCTCTTTTTTTCCAATTTATATATTAACACTAAAAAAAAACCCCATTTTAAATGCAATATAATGATAAATTGTTTGTTAGCCACAATGGGTAAAACAAAACAGTAACAATATTAGCCACAACATCAATATTGTAATAACTGATATTCAAATGTGAATAAGTATATAAACAAAACTAAATATCTGCCACCTATGCATTTAAATTATAAAGAACAAACTAAATTATAATTTAAATGACATTGTTAAAACGATTGGGTATTGCCATACATGCAACAAAGGCAGTCAATGCACCTGTAGCCTGCAGCTTTAAGTTATGTTTTGATGAATTAATACTGAATATATACCGTCTATGCATTTCAATTATAAGCAATGAACTAAACTATAATTTAAATAGCATTGTTAAAATGGTTGGGAACTTCCATACATGCGGCAAAGACAGTCAATGGACCTGTAGTGTTATGCAATATTTTGACTTGAATATACACACACACACACTCACTCACACACACACACACACGCATAAATGTATATATATATATATATATATATATATATATATATGTATTTATATGTATATGTGTGTATATATATATGTATAAATATGTGTGTATACATGTGTGTGTATATATATATATATATATATATGTAATGTAGTGATATATATGTATGTATATATATGTAACCTATTGATATATATATGTATTTATATATATATATACACACATCTTTATATATGTGTGTGTACATACACACACAAACAAGTATCGATATTGTGTCTATAGATTTATGTACGTATATACATGCATATAAGTATCTACAGATATGTGTGTATGTGTGTGTGTATATATATATATATATATAACTTTGTCCAAAACATGTGGCTCGTATCTAGTCATCAAGTATTCCATTGACACTGTTACTCTCCTTAACATCATCCCCAGGCAAACTCGGAGTGTGACAACGCTGGACCCTTTGAATTGCAGTCAGAGTCCATGCGACAGGCTTCCACCCGGCTCTATCTGCCTACCCAATACTTCACTCGCAAAATCTTCAGTTAACATAAGTCAACGTTAGAAAAATATGAAAGACACTTGCTCAAGGTGCCATTGCATTGGGATTTTTGACCTGACATCTCACATCCCCATCAAACGATTCTGTAATTTATGCTCTCGACTCAAAAGACTATAACAGAAAATAATAAAGTAAAGACAGAAAAGAAAGAAAGAAATTACAGGGTAGATGAGCAACAAAAGGCAAAAAAACAATAAATATGTAAGGTAGAGTGGGTTGTGAGTGTGTTGGTGCGAAACGGCAGGTGCCAAGTTTGGTAATAAATAGTTTAGCTACAAAACGCCTTCTCTTATTTATTATTTTTATTTTTCTATATATATATATATATATATATATATATATATAGTTTTTTTTTTTCCTCATTGTGCTGCCACCTGGTTGGTAAAATAGAAATGGTTGAACTATTCCACTGAAGTGAATCTTGTTGCTTTCACCTCCGACTTCAATAAAATTTATTGGAGGGCAAGCAGGCCTTCTTTCGATCTCTTTCTCTCTCTCTCTCTCTTTCTTTCTTTCTCTCTCTCTTTCTCTCTCTCTCTCTTTCTTTCTCTCTCTCTCTCTCTCTCTGTTTGACTGACCTTTCTACTTGGTTCGAATGATATTCTGATATTCTGCAAGAATTGATAGTAAAAAAATCAGAACATAAAAACCAAAAATACTGGAATGATGGGGGATGACGGATGGAGAGAAGAAAGAGTTTCTGGGTGGGTCAGGCTTGTATAGGTGTGTCTCTGTGTAGTGGATGTTTGTGTATTTGTACGTGTATGTTTGTGTGTGTGTGTGTGTGTCTGTGTGTTTAGATTGCGTTAACTAATGTTGGTTGTTGAATTTTAGATGAGTTGAGATAAGGTGTTAGCATAGCACCGTCATTAATAAAGGTATCGGCACTCTTGGATATAAGAAAGAAGAGGATATTGAACAAGAATTACAAAAAAAAAAAAAAAAAGAAAAAGAAAAAAGGAAACACAGAAATCAAAAAAAAAAATATATATAAATACACACACACAAAAAAAATTAAAGTGAGGTTTGGTGGATAAAATAGAAAACAGCCGACAAAACACAAACAAATACTAACTAAAAACTACATTACATTACATTAGAGAAATGCGAACAGTGTGATGGGGTGTTCCGATTTAGATCACTGCTTATGTGGATCTTTTTATTTTTTGTAGTTTTTTTTTTTTCAATTTATTTAATTATTTGATTTTTTTTTGTTTGTGTGTGTTTATGTGTGTGTTTATTTGTTTTTTGATTTTTGTTTCTGTTTCTTTTTTTTTATTCAAAATTTCAGTTCAATATTTACTTTATTTCTTGTTTTTTTTTGTTTTGTTTTGTTTGTTGTTAATTAATGAAACGAGACAATAAAAGCAAAAGAGCACAATAATAATAATAATAATAATAATAATAATAATAATAACAACACTAATAATAACAACAGTAATTATAACAATAAGAATAGTAATAACAATAAAAATAATGATTTCTTTTATAACAATAATAATAATAATAATAATAATAATAATAGTGATAAATTAGAGAAAGAAATCAAACGTAGAAAAAAGATGGGAGATGGAAGAAGAAGGCGAAGGTGAATAAGAAGCAGAAGGAGAAGATGGTTGGGGGGGGGGGGTGCAGGGAATGGAGGTGGTGGGGTGGACTTGGAAAGAAAGGAAGAAAAAATATAGCAATCAAAGAAAGATTCTTCAAAGATATTGATTTCTAAAGCTTTAATCTTTCGGAGTTGATGTTTAGCATGCATCACAAGGTTCCTAAAAACATTACCTTGTTTTGTGTACCGTTTTGATGGTGGTGGCAGCAGTGGTGATGCTGGTGGTGATGGTTGTAGTGGTGGCGGCGGTGTTGATATAGTGGCGATAGTATTAATGACGATGATGATGGTGGTGGTGGTGGTGGTGGTAGTGGTCTGGATGGTGATGATTGATTGATACTGATTGTGGTGGTGGTGTTGTTGATGATGGTGCTGTTGTTGTTGTTGTTGTTGTTGGTGGTGGTGGTGATGGTGATGTTAGCAATATTGATAATGATTGATGATGATGCTGACGATGACAGTGATGATGACAATAACAATGACAATGAAGATGATGATTATGGTGAGAATGCTGGTGGCAGTGAAGATGGTCCCACTACCACTACTAACACCCCCATCACAATCATCACCACCAACATCACCTCCAGGCACATGTCTCTCTACCAACACCAACCTCTGTCAGAACATATCAGTACTCTGACAGAATTCCAGGTGGCTGTTTAACAAATATGATCTCAGACATTCTAGCCATGACCATTTCATCTTATTCAGAACATTGTCCAATGTGTCCTACGAGCTGCAGTTCTCACCTGTCTTTTTTTACCTGTGAAACCCTTTGATTTGTATTTTACTTGGCGCGGGGCCCATCATAGTTATTTGATGTCTAAAAACAACTGTTATATTTTTATGTTTAAATATTACATATTGTATAAAAAATTGTTTAAATATTTTGTGCATTGTAGAAATATAATATTGGGCCTGTGCCAAAATTAAAACATTTACCGTTATTGTTATTACTATTACTAGGCAGCGGGCTGGCAGAATTGGTAGCACACCAGGTGAAATGCTTAGTGGCATTTTGTCTGTCCTTATATTCTGAGTTCAAATTCTGCCGAGGTCGACTTTGCCCTTCATCCTTCTGGGATCGATAAATTAAGTACTGGTTGAGTACTGGGGTTGATGTAATCAACTATCCCCCTTCCCCAAATTTCAGGCCTTGTGCTTATAGTAAAAAAGGACCATTATTAACAGTATTAAGGCAGCAAGCTTGCAGAATCATTAGCACACCTGGTGAAATGCTTAGTGGTATTTCATTTGTCGCTACATTCTGAGTTCAAATTCCACCGAGGAGTCATGAAATAAGTGCCAGTTCAGCACTGGGGTCATTGTCAATGTGCTGTGTGGTAAGTAGCTTGCTTACCAACCACATGGTTCTGGGTTCATTCCCACTGCATGGCACCTTGGGCAAGTGTCTTCTACTATAGCCTTGGGCCGACCAAAGCCTTGTGAGTGGATCTGGTAGACGCAAACTGAAAGAAGCCTGTCGTATATATGTATTTATATATGTATGCGTGTGTATATGTTTGTGTGTCTGTGTTTGTCCCCACAACATCGCTTGACAACCGATGGTGGTGTGTTTACATCTCTGTAACTCAGCGGTTCGGCAAAAGAGACCGATAGAATAAGTACTAGGCTTCTAAAGAATAAGTCCTGGGGTTGATTTACTCAACTAAAGGTGGTGCTCCAGCATAGCTGCAGTCAAATGACTGAAACAAGTAAAAAAGAAAAAAAAAGAGTGTTATAATTATGATGGGGAATTTGAAGAGGAGATAACTACACTGAAATGCAATGTCATCCCACATCTCGTCAGATGGTGCTGCAATCTGATTTGGTGTATTCAAGAAATTTTCTCCATGACAAAATAACAGTGAAAGGCTTTCTTATATGCCTCAAGCAGATTTGAACGAGCAACAAGTTTGTATTTTGTACTCTTCATTGATTAGCACTTCTATTCCATATTCTATTATTTGTGTTGTAAAAGGTCTCTACTGATTAGTGCAACCTTTTACAATACAATGGCAGAGGAATATAATAAGAGATAATCCATCTCTTGTCAGTTTGTAGTGTTTCCCTTTCCAGTGTCTGATACTGAAGAGGAGATAACCACTTCAATATGCAAGCATCTATAAGTCTGGTTAGAGAACACTTCAACTTGACTTGGTGTGTTTACACCTATTTTTCTATAGCGAGAAATTTTCTCCATGATAAAATTATCAGTGAAAGTCTTTCTTACAGGTTCAAATACACCTCAAGCAGATTTGAACTGGTAACATGTTTGCATTGATACATATCACTGCTTAGTGTTGTTATATACCGTATCATATATATCAGTAAAAGATAAAGGCCCCTTTCGGTCATAAATGACCATGAGATTGCACCAAGAAAGTTATCCTCCTAGGAATACTTGTTTGTGGTTGTTTATGGAAGACCAATAATTACCCATGCATATCAACCTCTCCTCTCCATACCACAAATATTATCCAAGAGAAAGTCGAAGACCCATACAGCTTCGTCGGTGACATCGAAACTCATTTCTACAGCTGAGTAAACTGGAACAACGTGAAATAAAGTGTCTTGCTCAAGAACACAGTACACAGCCCAGTCCAGGAATCAGACTCACTACCTCATGGTTGCAAGCCCGGTGCTTTAACCACTGAGCCATGCATCTTCATATATTAGTAATAAGTAGTAATACTAGTGGTGGTATTACATATGTTATTTCTAATAGTAGTAGCAGTAGTAGTAGTAGTTGTCATAATCATTATGTTTATGCCAAAACAGACTTAAAATATTGACTGCAACTAGTGGTGTGTATAAAATGAAAATGGTCTTATTTATTTTTTTTATTTATCTACTTACTTTTTTATTTTTTATTTTTTTGTTATCAATTCTGCTATCTCAGTGTCCGTATCTGAAAGTATCTGAAAGAGTCCGCTCAGTTCGTGGAACCGGCATTAATCATTATTTTACACCTTGACTTATTTATGTTATTTTTTATTTTTTATCTTCTTTTCTTTTTATTTATTTATTTATTTTTCCCCCCACGGTTATTTATTATCATATTTATATTTTATTCATTTGCTTTGTTATTATTATTGTTGTAGTTATTATTATTATCATCATCATCATTATTATTATTATCATGATTATTTTTACTGATGCCAAAGCGAAAATAAATATTAATACACTATCAAAAAAAAAAGAAAGCCAAAATGACAAAAAAGACATAAAATCAAAATTTATGTCGCATCAGAAATCTTTAAAATATTAAAAGAAAAAAAAAACAGAAAATAGACCACCACCACCACCACCACCACCACAATCCCAACCACTACCACAATCACAGCTGCCACCACCAGCAGCACCTCCGCCCTCATGTCTCTCTACCAAAACTAACCTCTGCCAGAATATGTCAATACTCTGACAGAATTCCATAAGTTGCTTACAGCTAATCAATAGATCCTATGATGACCTTTGTTATGTCGGAGCTGACAAAAGATTCTAACGAGAAGCAACATTGTGAATCTCCATATGCTAAATATTTGTTCCTTGTCGCTCTCTTTAATATGGCCTTTTTTCTTTTTTCTTTTTTAAAGCTTCTCAGAATTTCCTGATGTTAGGTATAAATATATATATCTTGTTCAAATTATTCAGTTATCATTAATAATGTTGGTGCAGGTGTAGCTGTATGGTTAAGAAGTTTGCTTCCAGACCACATGGATGCAGGTTCAGTCTCACTGCGTGGCACCTCGGCCAATTGATTTCTGTTTATAACCTTGGGCCAACCCAAATCCTTGTGAGTGGATTCGGTATATGCGTGTGTGTGAATGTGTGTAAAAGCACCCACTACACTCTCTGAGTGGTTGGCGTTAGGAAGGGCATCAAGCTGTAGAAACTGCCAAATCAGATTGGAACCTGGTGTAGCCATCTGGTCCACCAGTCCTCAGTTAAATCGTCCAACCCATACTAGCATGGAAAGCGGACGTTAAACGATGATGATGATGATGTGTATATATATATATATGTGTGTGTGTATGTATGCATATGTATATATATATATATATATATATATATATATATATATATATATATATATATATATAGGCCATGTCATTAGGTCTGGACCCTTTATTGTTGTTAGGCTGTTGCACTCAACTGCTAGATCGTGGTTCCAGTTCCCAGACTGGTTCCTCTGATGGCCATTTTCCTTCCTTGGCTCAAAAATCATTAATGCCTGTCCTATATCTAACTACATTAGTACCATCTTCTCTGATTCCTCTGATGGTCATTTTAACCCCTCAACTCACACATCTTTTATATCAGTCACAAGCAAACTGAAAAAAAGCTCCTTCAATGTAAATTTATCTTGAAATTTTTTCGTAGTAATGTGGGCCACCTAATGATGAACAATGTCTCTTGCGACCCTCTTATATGATCCATGTCTCATGCAACCCTCTTCTCAGAAAAGTTTCCCATGTCAACTTTATACCCATCTCATATATACATTGGTACAGGTCACTTAATAATGAGCCATGTCTAATGTGATCCTCATCTCAGAAAAGGTTGCTCATGCCTGCTTTATATCCTACTCATTTCTCTGATTCTGATTCCTAGAATGGCCATTTTTATCCCACTGAATGTTCTGGCCTTTAATGCACACCAACATGAACCTGCTAAACAATTTTCTTTTTCCTCCTCCACAAAATGACACAGTACTTGAATAAAGAGTTAACCAAGTAACACACTTTTTCATATTTGACATCAGCAGAATTTTATAATTAGAATAAATTCATTACAGCAGACAAATATATCAATGTATAGTAAGTATTCCACCAGAACCTACCAGAAACAAACAAATGCCAACAGATAAAACTAGACTCTAGACAGAGATCATAAGTGTAGCCTCTTTAATATGTTAGATGGACTTTGAAACTAAGGAAGCAGTGTCTAGTGCATTTATCTCTCCGCTCCAGTCTATCTGATATCAACAGATGAAGCAAACTGCGTTGCTGATTGGTTGTTAGGTATGTAGGTTGCTAGGTATGTAGGTTTGTTTAATTATTGAGATTTTCTTTCTTTTTTCTTTTACACACACACACACACACACACACACACACACACACACACACACACACACACATTGTTACTTTTTACTTTACTTTTTGTGGCACCGAGGATGAAAGATGCCATGCACCAATCCACTCACTCCTTTTATTTGTTAGGGTGGCTGGGTGCTCTGCCTTCAAGATTGATAAAATAAAGTGACGGTCGCATACTTGGGTTGATGGTATCGACTACTATTTCCTCCACTCAATATTACTGGCCTTGTGCCTAAAACAGAAACCATAACAACAATAATAATAAGAGCACTCAGAGAGTGCAAACCTCCGCCAAGGCAACACCAACATCCTCTCAACGATTAGCCAGAGACGATTTTTAAAATGAGAATATCTGAAATAAAGTTGTGTATATACGTATTTGTATGTTATATATACTTATATATATATATATATATATATATATACATACACAAGATGTGGTGAATAAACTGTCATCTGAATAACACTGACATCTCATTTTAACAGATATATTTACCAAAATTACATAAAAATATTTTAAAATACTAAAGAGTAAATTTATTCAATGAAATCGCCATTGGCTTCAACCACAGCCTCCAGACGACTTCAGAATTTCTTGCAACTCTTCTGGATGGTTTCCTTGTTTAAGTTGGTGAATGCTGCCATAATCCTTGCCTTCAGTTTATTTTTGGTGTTACAAGGAGTTTTGTTGGTCTCTTGCTCAACTGCACCCCTCACATAATAATCAAAGGGGTTGCAGTCTGATGAGTTAGGTGGCCAGATGTTAGGGGTGATATGGTCACAGAAATTGTCTGACAGCCATGACTGGGTCCTCCTGTTTGTGTGGCATGGTGCAGAGTCCTGTTGCCAGACATAGGGTCTTCCACCAGCCACCGTCTTGACCCAGGGCAGCACTACCTTCTCCAGGCACTTGTGTAGGCCTCTGTGTTGAGTCTAAGGCTGTGAGGGGAGATGAATGGAGGCAAAACATCGCCATCACTAGTGATCACTCCAAACACCATGATGTTGACTGAATGTTTGATTTTTATCACTCTCGGTACATGTCCTCAGGTTACACTGTCCTCACATTGACACCCAAACACTCTGAAATGTTCATATTGGAACTTCCAGCATGAATGCCAAGCAATACAGGATATCATTTCCAAATTTCAGACAGAGGGAATTGCGTGATGATGTTGTTTTTCTCACAAACAGTGCCCAGCTGACCCTACTATACTGTGTAGTTGACAAAACCAAAAGCACACAATGCGCGTGTGCGATATTAAAAATATGAAATAGCAACAATTTACCCATCGCACCCTGTATATATGTGTGTGTGTGTGTGTATATATTTATTTATTTATTTATGTGTTTCAGCCAAGTGGCTGCGGTCATGCTGGTGATATATATATAAACAATATATAGGTATATAGGTATGTACATACCTTCATCTACATGTACATATAGATACATATCTGGGTACATGACGTTGCAAAAAAACATAGACAAAATGATAAACAAGGTACAAAAAACAAGCAGGCCACATAGAGAACATATCCTTCATATATATACACATACATGTATAGGCGTAGGAGTGGCTGTGCGGTAAGTAGCTTGCTTACCAACCACATGGTTCCGGGTTCAATCCCACTGCGTGGCACCTTGGGCAAGTGTCTTCTACTATAGCCTCGGGCCGACCAAAGCCTTGTGAGTGGATTTGGTAGACGGAAACTGAAAGAAGCCCGTCGTATATATGTATATATATATATATATATATGTGTTTGTGTGTCTGTGTTTGTCCCCCCCCCCCCACCACCAACATTGCTTGACAACCAATGCTGGTGTGTTTATGTCCCTGTCACTTAGCGGTTTGGCAAAAAGAGATTGATAGAATAAGTACTAGGCTTACAAAGAATAAGTCCCAGGGGCGATTTGCTTGACTAAAGGCGGTGCTCCAGCATGGCCGCAGTCAAATGACTGAAACAAGTAAAAGAGAGTAAAGAGTATATATATATATATATATATATATATATACATACACACACACACACACGCGCGCACGAATTTTAGGGAGAAGAGAAAGTGAAAGAAGAGGGACTGAGGGTGTGTTTTAGGTTTGACCCTGAGAAAATACAGAATAAAAATGTCTTTATTTGTTGTTTTCTTTTATCTGGCATGATTGATCCATCATGCAGAGAGGTTAATGGATTAACTTATTGTACTGAGTGACCAACAGCACAAAAATACATACTTTGTAGTGTGGAGGAAACTAGTTCTGAATAATGATGACCTCATTGCTTCCTCCTCTCCATCATCATCATCATCATCTCATGACTGTGATATAAGATAGATTTAAAGCTATTGGGTCTGACTGATTTCATGTGTCTATATGTTTGTGCATGTGTGTTGTTGTTGTTGTTGTTGAGCTGATTAATATACAAAAGTGAGGCAAAAATAGAAATATATCACTGGACATAAAAAAACAAAAAAAAAAACTGAAAATGTTGTTTGTCTGACCAAGGTAGAAATCTGTAAACAGTCACATAGACACACACGTGTGTGTGTGTATACATATATTACTCTTTTACTCTTTTACTTGTTTCAGTCATTTGACTGTGGCCATGCTGGAGCACAACCTTCTGTCGAGCAAATCGACCGCAGGACTTATTTTTTGTAAGCCTAGTACTTATTCTATCGGTTCTCTTTTGCTGAACCGCTAAAAGTTACGGGGACGTAAACACACCAGCATCAGTTGTCAAGCAAAGTTGGAGGGAGTGGGACAAACATATACACACACATACATATATATATATATATATATATATATATATAGTTATCGCCAAGCCAAATACATATATATGACCGGCTTCTTTAAGTATTATATATTATATGAATGTGTGTATGCATATATATATATATATATATATGCATACATATGTATGTATATGTAAATAATATAAAAATATGTAAATATATATGCATGTATATATATTTATATGCATATACATATATATATATATATATCATTATCATCATTTAATTTCAGTTTTATATATATATATATATATATGCACACACACACGTGTATAATTATTAATTAGGTACATACATGTGTGTCCTTGAGTATGTGTATATATATATATGTGTTTATATATATATATATATATATATATATATAATATTTATTATGTTTTTTTAATATTGGATGTACATATATTTACTTTTATATATACATACATACATACATATATATATGTATATATATATATATATATGTATATATATATATATATATATATATATATATATATATATATATATATATATTATATTATATTATATTTATTCACATTCAAATTGATTTTAAATTCAAGAGTTATCTCTGAAGAGGACAGACAGGTCATCTTCAAATAAATAAATAAATAAATGAATAAACACAAAGCAAAACAAACAAAAGAAAATTTCACATCTATCTTCTATCATTTTATATTTCCTGTCACCTGTCATCCCTGTGTTATTCTCACTCACGTACTTCACTAAGAAGAGAATTTTGCACCTGGACCAATTGTTACTCATTTAGTCAGTGAACTCTAAAATTAACAACACCTCAAAACGTGTGCATGTATTGTTCTGTGGTTGAGTAGTTTCCTCTCACAATCACTTGGTCTCGGTTTCAAAACTTACAGCATCCCAAAGTTTATGGGACGGTTTTGTCTTTTTTGTTTTCACAACAGCCTGAGGTCCAACGAAACCTTGTCAGTAAAAATGGATTCTTTGGATGGGGGGAAGCGTGGTAGTATGGAAACCTGTTGAAAGGATTTCTTTTATTCTTTTACTTGTTTCAGCTGTTTGACTGCAGCCATGCTGGAGCACCACCTTAAGGTGTTTTAGTCAAACAGATCAACCCTAGGACTCATTCGTTAAGGCTAGTACTTGCTGTATTGGAATCATTTCATATTATTTGCTTTTTTTCTGCTTTTCTTCTATTTTTTTTTTTTTTACCAGTAATTAACTCTGCATAAACCGCCTTTATTTTTTTGTGATGTGTCCCTGCAGTGTCCATTTCATCTGTCCCTTTGTGGTAAATAAAAGAAGTAATAATAATAATTATTAATAAATAACAGTATTCATCATCATCATCATCATCAATGTCGTCATCATCATCATCGTCATTATCATCATCATCTCGTTAAGGATATACATACATACATACTTTACTGTACTAAAGATGTTCTTTCTGCAATGCCAAATTTTTTATTCGTTTTTAACATCATTGTCCCCAATGATTGCCACTACCACCATCATCATCATCTACTACTACTACTACTACTACTACTACTACTACTATTTAAGGTGGCGATCTGGCAGAATCATTAGCTCATTGGGCAAAGTGCTCACTGGTATTTTGTCCGTCTTCACATTCCGAGTTCAAATTCTGCTGAGGTCAACTTTACCTTTCATCATTTCGGTGTTGATAAAATAAGTACCAGTTGAACACTGGGGTCGATGTAATCAATTAGTCCCCTCCCCTAGAATTCTAGGCCTTGTGCCTTTAGTAGGCAAGATTATTATTATTGATTATTATTATTATTATTATTATTATTATTATTATTATTATTATTATTATTATTATTATTATTATTATCGTTTTTATTATCTGTATTAGTTAACTGCAGACATGTATAAGTTAACAAACAGTAAAGAGGCACTGTGTGTGTGTGTGTGTGTGTGTATGTGTGGTGTGTGCATGTGTGTTTGTGTGTATGTATGTGTATGTGTGTGTAGAGTTTGGACGGAAAAGTCTTTGATAACACATAACCAAATACGTAAAAGAAGTGAACAATAGTAACTGAGATAGACTATAATAATAATAATAATAATAACAATGATGATGATGATGATGATTTCATTTATTTGCCACAAGGGTGAAGGATGAGGGGGACAATACAGAGACAGACATAAAGTGGGGGTTTTACATATAATGAAATGATTAAAAAAAAAATCAAAGAAAGAAAGTAAGTATAGAGAGTATACATTGAAAAAGAAGGAACATATGCATAGCATTGTTGTTGGCACTCCGTCTCTTAAGACGTCGAGGGTTCCAGTTGATCCGATCAACAGAACAGCCAGCTCGTGAAATTAACGTGCAAGTGGCTGAGCACTCCACGGACACGTGTACCCTTAACGTAGTTCTCAGGGATAGTCAGCGTGACACAGTGTGACAAGGCTGACCCTTTGAATTACAGGCACAACAGAAACAGGAAGTAAGAGTGAGAGAAAGTTGTGGTGAAGGAGTACAGCAGGGTTCGTCACCATCCCCTGCCGGAGCCTCGTGGAGCTTTAGGTGTTTTCGCTCAATAAACACTCACAACGCCCGGTTTAGGAATCGAAACAGCGATACTATGACCGCGAGTCCGCTGCCCTAACCACTGGGCCATTGCGCCTCCACATGCATAGCATACAAAGGTTTAGAAAAGAAAAAAAAAAAGTGGCGGGGAGGATGATAGAGATGTGGCTTTCCTGAGAAGAATGCCTCTAGGGATAATCAAGGAACTCCACTGTCCAAGATTTCCCAGAAGCCCCAAGAACAAGTGCCCTCTCCAATTCCTTCTCTCTGGCTCATAGGTCTACACTTGGAGAGCTACCAAACACTCTTGCCATTTTTACAACTTTCACCCACCTTTCAGTAAACTCACTCGAGGACAGCACTTCCTTCTCCACCCTCAATTTCCTTTTCAAGTGAAACTTGAAGAAGTCAGTGAGAGCTCTACCAAAGAGGAATGTATCTGTCCTCATACCTTTTAGCCTTGTCCACCAAAAGACTTCTTTTGCCACAGCCACCAGGCAAAGGAAAACTGCCTTGCCTGTCCGACTGAAGGAGGACAGCGGTGCAGTCATCACCACAGTTTCGGCTGACAGACATGACAGCAGCTCTTCGACATAATCCCACAAGTCAGCAATGCCTGGACACTGAACGAGAGCATG
>NC_142938.1:18992629-19000129 GCF_046866305.1 Octopus bimaculoides
ATTGCCATATACAAAATGAGAATGTATACAGGTGGAAAGTCTCAGTGAATACTTGAATGTGTGTGTATGTGTTGAATATAGAGGTGTGTATATATACTTGAAATGTTTTGTTTTTTTTGTTGTATGTTATCTCTTTTTTTTCCTTAACTGTCACTACACTACAACCTTGACACCTATGCATCTACGGAAAGCAAAGTTGATGTTTTTCTATGTCCGCTATCCGAGTTCCGCAATCTTAAAAGTGTTTTTCCCCGACATCCGGTTTAATAAAAACAATACAGCACAGTTGGTCAAATGGTTTAGTAATTTCAGGTGAGTACACCAATCCTATATATCTTATTCTTTTGAATGTCTTAACTATCTATGATGATTAGTTGTTAATAATGATTAAGATATTTATTGTTCGAATTATTAACCTCATCTTTTGACCCAAAACATATTCAACCCTTTAGCATTTATATTACTATGACCAATGTAAAGTATATTTATCCTCAATCTTCTGAATTAATCATGCATTATCTCATAACTTCAAGCTTTCAATGATGTGATACTTTATTTTTAGAATGATAGGTATGGCCAGTTTGAACACAAAACATAAAATATTTGGGTTTGATATGACCTGTTTGAATACTAAAGAGTTAACTCTCCTTTCTATATTTCTGTCAGATTTTCAAGTGTTTTACTGATGATGTAGCAATAGTTCCAATTTCGTTCTGAATTTAGGGAACTTCATTTAAAATTAGAGTAATGATGTTTTTGGTTTGGTCTTTGAATGCCATCTTATATCTTATTCCTGGACAGATACATATCATAGCACCAAAGTAGATTCAACCTTTGGATTTTCTTTTTCTAAAATAACTTTAGGAACATTACAGTTTAAAACCAAGGCTAAATTTGTTTATAGTTTGGTCTGTCTTATTCCTGGATTCATTTGCAGCTCATGACTAGATTTGAACTAGGAATCTCTTATTTCTAAAGAATACCATGGAATATTCAATTCTAAACCAAAGCTAATATTGTAAATGGTTTGATCTCCAATCATAACTTTGTTTTATTCCTGGATATACAGCAACTGACTAGGTTTGAAATATAATTTCTTTTTTATTTCTAAACTAAGTTTTGAAATCTTCAGTTCCAAACTAAGAGTAATGATGCTTCCAATTTGATTTCCAATCAGCATCATTGTCTTAATTCTAGAGATGCACATAGTACCAATAGAATTCATATTGGGTATTTCATATTTTTAAAATATTTCTGAAGAAATTCTAATAACCTTCTAATTCCTTGATTAGTTTGATCTCTGATTAAGACCCAATGTCTTATTCTAGGATATTTGCATAATTTTACCTTATTTGCATAATTTTACCTAACAGAATTTGAAACCAAGAATCTTTGTTTCTGATTTCCACATTGCAACGTTGATATCTGTTTAAAACCAGTCATTCCCGAGCATATTCTGTGAAACTTTTTATATAATTTTCCCCAAAACCACACACTTATATTTTACAGACAACCCATCTTACTCTAATTCTAACAAAACAACTAAATGAAGCAAAAAAGTTATCTTAGAGAGAGAGAGAATTCATTTGTATAAAAGAAAAAATTTGAAAGACAGTCTATATATTATAAAAATGAATTTTTATTAAATTTTCCAAAAACAACACATTTTATCTTATGTCAACGTGGGAAGCTGACAAAAAAATAATTGTACACACACACACACACACACACACACACACACACGGAAAATATATTTTTCACATATATACCAGTACATCATCATCATGAGCATCGTTTAGCATCCCTTTTTCTTATCCATGGGATGGAGAGTTTGACCAGAATTGGCAAGCCAGAGGGCTGCAACAAGTTCACATGTCTAGTTTGGCATGATTCCTACAACTGGATGTCCTGTCTAATGCTGACCACTTCACAGTTTACAGTGTGTACCAGGTGATTTTCCATGTGGCACCAGCACCAGTGAGGTCACCCAGTACTCAAAAGATGAGACTCCCATGGGGTTTCATGGAGTCCATTGTAGAGTAACACAGCATTAAAAATTCATGCCGTTTCATAGTTCAAATCCAGTGTGGTACTTTGTCAAAACATCCAGGAATAATAGGATGACCTTGGAATATAGAGAACAAAATCAATTGAAATATAGCATAAGATATAAATATTCTTTTCTACTCTAAGCACAAGGCCCGAAATTTTTGGGGAGGGGACCAGTTGATGAGATCGACCTCAGTACACAACTGGTACTTAATTTATCGACCCTGAAAGGATGAAAGGTAAAGACGACCTCAGTGGAATTTGAACTCAGAATGTATAGAGAACAAAACCAATTGAAATATAGTATAAGATATAAATATTCTTTTCTACTCTAAGCACAAGGCCCGAAATTTTTGGGGAGGGGACCAGTTGATTAAATCGACCTCAGTACGCAACTGGTACTTAATTTATCGACCACGAAAGGATGAAAAGTAAAGACGACCTCAGTGGAATTTGAACTCAGAACATAAAGACAGACAAACATAAGATTAAGCACTCATCTCTAAAAAGATGAGCTCTAAAAAGATGAGGTTAATAATCCAAGAAATTATAAACATGCCTATCAATCATTTTCTATCTTTTAGTGTGTATATGTGTGTGTTCCATGTGTTACATTTATTACTTTTTGTTTTTTGGGGTGTAATATTTTTAATTTCGCTTATAATATATTTATTGTTATTGTTGTAGTTGTTGTTGTTTTTGCTGTTGCTGTGTTTTTTTTTTTTTTTTTTGTTTTTTTTTGCTGTTGCAAGAGAAAATGGTTGATTTGGCCCATTTCATGGGTGGTATCTCAGTGCCAACACTTTCCACATTGTTATTGTTGTTGTTTAGTCTCAAATCAGACCTGATCAAGCGGGACAGATTTATGATAAACGGCGTTCCAACTGTGACCATCCAGCTGATTTTTTTTTTTTTTCCTCAAGCAAATGCTTTGTGGATGTACATTAATCCATCCACCATATCCTTCCTTTTTATAAGACAATACAATGATGTGGATTAAGGCAGGTTTTGACTGCTATTTATTGTAGAGTTGCATGACACATAGAGGCTTGCGTCTCAACCACCACCACCACCACCACCACCACCAGCAGCACCACGACCATCATCATCATGACCACTGCTATTATCATCATCATAACATCCTCAACTTCACCACCCCCACCACAACTACTATTATCATTATCACCTCCACCATGACCAGCACCATCATCACCATCATCATTATCCTCATCACCATCATCATCATCCTCATCATCATCATCATCATCCTCATCACTATCATCATCATCCTCATCACCATCATCATTACCACTGTCACTTCCATGACAACAATATGATGATGAAGAAGAAGAATCAACAACAACAAAAAGTGTGAAGTCTCCCCCCCCTCTCTCTCTCCTCCCCGTTCTTTCTCTTTCCTTCCCCCTCTCTTTCTTCCCAGCTATCATTACTGTTATTACAATCTCGCTGACGGAACAAAAAAACACAGAAACCAAACAAAAAAAAATTGTGTCATTTAAAGGAAACTGGCCATTTTTGGAACAAAAGAAGGAATAGCCAAAAACAAATCCCCCCAACAAAAAACAAAAAAAGCAGTGACAAAAGAAAAAAAAGACATGAGGGTGATGGGAGAGGTAAGAGGTACAAACTACCACAATGACAACAACAACAACAGCAACAGCAGCAACAGCCTTGACTGTATATCCCATCAGCATCCTGGTTAAATATATGTATTAACTGCATGAAAGGAACGCACTTGTTTGATACGTGTATACGGACTAATTGCTGTGTGTATGTGTATATGTGTGTGTGTGTGTGCGTGTGTATGTATTTGTGTGTGAGTATGTGCTTGCATGTGTGTGTGCGAGTGCATGTGTATGTATGAGTGAATGTATGAACATGAGTGTGTGTGTGTATGTGTGATTGCATGCGTGAGTATGTGTGAGTATGTGTGTGTACGAGTGCATGTGCATGCATGTGTGTATGTCTAAATGTGTGTCTGTGAGTGAATGTGTGTGTGTGTGTGTATCTGAATGTATGAACATGAGTGTGTGTGTGTGTAAGTGTGACTGCATGTGTGAGTGAGTGTGCGTGCATGTATGTGTGTGTATCTGTGTGACTATGTGTGTGTATGTGTGTGTGACTATATGTGTGTGTAAGTGTGTGTGTGTCTGTGTATGTGTGAGTGCATATCTACGTATGTATGTATGAATGTATGTATGTATGTATGCATGTATGTATGTATGTATGTGTGTATGTTTGAATGTGTGTATCTGAATATGTGTGTGTGTGTGTGTGTGTTTGTGAGCACATCTCTGAGTATCTGTGCGTTAATTGATAGGGCAGGATTTTGTTGCATTTATCATCATCATCATCATCATCATCGTTGTTGTTGTTGTTGCTATTTTTGCTCTTGTTATACATATATATATTTCTCTTTACTTCTTCTATACAGAGTAGCGTAACAACACACACACACACACACACACACACACACACACACACACACACACACACACACACAGAGACTCTCTCTCTCTTTTCCCCTCTTTCTCTTGAACTCTCTCTAGCTCTCTGATTTTCACTCCTTCTCTTTCTCGCCATCCTACTCTCTCTCTTTCACTCCCTCCAACTCCTTCTTTTACCATTCTCTTCTTCCTCATCCCACTCCTGCCTCTCTCTCTCTCTCTCTTTCTCTATTTCTTCTCTCATCCTTTCTCTCCATCTTTTTCTCTCTTTGTCCTGTACACTTGGAGATGTCTTTAAATACCATTGTGTATTATGTAACATTCTTCTCAGTGTCCTCTCTCATGGCTTTTTGCAGACAATTCCACTCTAACATGATTTAGACATTAGACTATATATATGTGTGTGTGTGTGTGGTGTGTGTGTGTCTCTCCTACCCTCCTTCTTTGCTCTCTCTCTCTCTTTCTTTTTCTTTCTTTATATAATCTCACTGTTGAAAGCAAGCAAGCTAAAACTGTGAAGCCACTGTCAACCTTTTCCTAGGAAAAGTTTAATAAATATGTACTCTAATAGAAGGTATTGAGCAACCCTTCAGTTTAATGTTAAATTGTTTTTCTTTTCTTTTCATATAGCTTGACACAAAAACAAACTTGTGTGTGTGTTTGTGTGTGTCTATCTATCTTTCTATCTATCAATCTATCTATATGTATTATTGTTGATATCTTATATATATATATATGTGTGTGTGTGTATATACATGTGTATATATATATATATGTGTGTGTATGTATATATGTGTGTGTATGTATATATATGTGTATATATATACATGTATATGCATGAGTGTGTGTGTATGTGTGTATATATATATATATATATATATATATATATATGCATGTATATGCATATATGAGTGTGTGTATGTGTATGCACATACACACACACATGCGCACACACACACACACATTCGTGGCACTCTGTCGCTTATGACGTCGAGGGTTCCAGTTGATCCGATCAACGGAACAGCCTGCTCGTGAAATTAATGTGCAAGTGGCTGAGCACTCCACAGACATGTGTACCCTTAACGTAGTTCTCAGAGAGATTCAGCGTGACACAGAGTGTCACAAGGTTGTCCCCTTTGAAATGCAGGTACAACAGAAACAGGAAGAAAGTTGTGGTGATAGAGTACAGCAGAGTTTGCCACCACCCTCTACTGGAGCTTCATTTAGCTTTAGGTGTTTTCACTCAATAAACACTCACAACACCCGGTCTGGGAATTGAAACCGTGATCTTACGACCACGAGTTTCCTGCCCTAACTACTGGGCCATTGCACCTCCACACACACACACACACACACACATAGATATATACATGAAACCAATGGTAGCCTTCATTCACAAATAAAGAAATTATATATCCACCAATGTGGTATTGAGTACTCTTTTCGTTGTTCAACATTTACGTGCCAGTGCCGCCTGACTGGCTCTCGTGCCAGTGGCGCATAAAAGGCACCCACTACACTCTCGGATTGGTTGGTGTTAGGAAGGGCATCCAGCTGTAGAAATTTTGCCAGATCAGATTGGAGCCTGATGCAGCCTTCTGGCTTGCCAGCGCTCAGTCAAACCATTCAACCCATGCCAGCATGGAAAGTGGACGTTAAATGATGATGATGATGATGATGACATATATATATATATATATATATATATATATATATATATATATATATATATATATATATATATATATATATATATATATATATATATATACATATAATGGAATTTCACTCAATTCCTGTCTACCAATTTCACTCACAAGCCTTTGGTTAACCTAGGGCTATATAGTTGAAGACACTTACCAAAAGTGCTGCACAGTGGGTCTGAACCCAGAGACACATCGTTGAAGAAGCAGCTTCTTAACCACACAGCCATACCTGCACTTAAAAAAAAAAGAAGAAAAAACCCAAAAATCAAAACTAAGAACTCCAAATTTGTTTGGCTATTACCATTCTAACTTAATTATAATTCTACAGTGTTATTACACATGATGTATTTTAACAGATTCTGTTTTTATGACATCTTTGTCTTTGTACTCTGAATATATTCAGTATATATATATATATATATATATATATATATATGACTTTTCCATAATCTGGTGCCTCTCAATTCTAAAATTCTACATCTCTGTCAGACTGCCAGAAAATCATGGTGCGATTAATTTTCGTGCACCCAATATTTGTATTTGTACTGGGACACAGACAGACAGCTAGATGTACACACACACACACACATGCACACGCTATTAAGGCCGTCCACACTGGTGTGTTTGATTTTCATTTATATTGCATTGTACTGTCTCTACACTGACTGGTCATAATACTCATCTATTACTCTCTCCATGCATAATTACACACACACACACACACACACATACACACACACACACACACACACACACACACACACACATGTATATGTATATATATATATATATAATTTATATATATACATATATGTATATATATATACTCTTTTACTCTTACTTGTTTCAGTCTTTTAACTGCGGCCATGCTGGAGCACCGCCTTTAGTCGAGCAAATCGACCCCAGGACTTATTCTTTAGAAGCCTAGTACTTATTCTATTGGTCTCTTTTGCCGAACCGCTAAGTTACGGGGACATAAACACACCAGCATCGGTTGTCAAGCGATGTTGGGGGGACAAACACAGACACACAAACACATACATACATACATATATATATATATACATATATACGACGGGCTTCTTTCAGTTTCCGTCTACCAAATCCACTCACAAGGCTTTGGTCGGCCCGAGGCTATAGTAGAAGACACTTGCCCAAGATGCCACGCAGTGGGACTGAACCCGGGACCATGTGGTTGGTAAGCAAGCTACTTACCACACAGCCACTCCTACGCCTATATATATATATATATATATATATATATATATATATATATA
>NC_142938.1:19007629-19010129 GCF_046866305.1 Octopus bimaculoides
AAGAAGAACTGAAATGCAGCAGATCTTCAGGGAAGATGCTCCCCACCCTTCACCGTGCTGGTGTTTTGGTCCTGAACTCCTTATATAAATATATATATGTATACATGTGTATATGTATATATATATGTGTATATGTATATATATGTGTATATGTGTATATGTATATATATTTATATATGTATATGTATATTCATATATGTATATGTAGGTATATATGTCTATATATATGTATGTATATAAATGTATATATGTATGTTTATATATATGTATATATGTATATTGATATATATATTCATATATTATATATATATATATATATATATATATATATATATATATATATAGATAGATATATATAGTTATATATATATTATATATATATATATATATATATATATATAGATATATATAGTTATATATATATATATATATATATATATATATATATATATATATTATATATATATATATATATATATATATATATATATATATACACACACATGCACACACATATATAGATAGAGAGATAAATAGAAAGATAGATATCTATATATATAGGAATACACATTTGTGTGTACATTTGTGTGTGTGGATAATGTATATTCATGCATATATATGTGTATGTGTGTGTGTGTAATATGCATATGTGCTTATGTTTCTGAAGATAATACATAATACCTTAAATTTAGTTTTTTATTAGACATTATTGTTAATCCTATCAGTGTAACAAGCACATATATGCAAGTACACATACACACACACACACACACACACACACATACATTTGTGTGTGTGTGGATATATATATATATATATATATACATATGTGTGTACAAAATAGCGGTGCTAATCCAGGATTTGATGAGGCAATCAGGAGAGTGATAAAAAGCATGTCAGAAATTTCATATATTTATATATATATATATATATATATATATATATATATATATATATATATATATATATATATACACCTATATGTGTTTGTATCTATGTGTTGTGTATATTGTGGTTTTGGTTGTATAATGGTGTGTGTGTACGTGTGTGTACGTGTGTGTTGGATCATTTGTTGATATGACACAATATTTCACTTCTGTCAGAACTGAAGTTAGAGCGTTGACTTTTGGTTTGAGATTAGGAATAAATAAATAATTAGATAAATAATTAGATAATTAAATAAATAAATAAATAAATTGGGGGAAAATATTGTTCGGTTTATTACCTTTTTACTTTTATCAGTTAGTGTTTTTGCTTACCATTTAATTTTTTTATGTATGTGTGTGTATATATGTATATATATATTAGATAATAGTATGCACCTGGTGGCTTACTGGTAAAACACATACATTTTCACAGTGTTCGTTAGGTATTTGATTAATGGAAGAGACAACACATGGACACAGACATATATCTTCCGTCTCTCATTAAACATATATATATATATATATATATATATATATATATATATATATATATATATATATATATATATATATATATATATATATATATATAATAAGATGAGTTCATGAACCTTGGTTCTTTTCCCTAAAACTATATACATATAATATGTATATATATATATATATATATATATATATATATATATATATATATATATATATATATATATATATATATATATATATATATACATACACACGCACACACACATATATACATACATTGGCCTTATAAACCTATAGTTTGGGAAGAACCTTTGATCTGATTTGATATGTATATATGTATGTATGCATGCACACATACACACACACACATACATATAAGTGTGTGTGTGTGTGTGTGTGTACAAACGTATGCATACATATATTGACATATAAATACGTTGGCCCAGTACAGTATAACGCTGTTGTTGTTTATAGTGATGATCATTATGACCATATATGGGGTGATGATGATAATGATGCTGGAGATTGGAGATACACTGCCAAGGATGAAAGATGGTCAGGATGGAAATGTCATGAGGATGACCATCGTGATGATGATGAGGAGGATGAGGATGGTGATGACACTGACCATGAAAATGCGATGATGGTTAATCACGATGAAAGATGGTGGTTGGCAGTGAAGATTTAATGGAGATAGTGATGGTGATGGTGATGATGTTGGTAGTGACGGTGTGATATGATGATGATGGTAATGCTGATGCCAAAATTGCTGATGATGATGATGGTGATGGTGAAGGGGGGTGGAGGTAAGGAAGGTGGTGGTACTGGTGATGATGATGATAGGGGTAATGCTGGAAATGTGTAAGGTAGGGGTGATGGTGCTGATGATGATGATGGTAACGAAGATGATGATGATACTGTACGAAAGAGGCATCAACCTCCCATTACCTCTTAAGATGGGTGTCAACATCAATCTATTTATTTAGGAAGCTGGTACTTAACGACAAGAAAAATAGCATCTCAATTATGCCATCAGTTATGTATACCCACACACAGACATGCACACACATACACGCATGCACACACAT
>NC_142938.1:19015129-19025129 GCF_046866305.1 Octopus bimaculoides
GTGGGGTGTGGATAGGACACAGAGAGAGAGGGTGGGTGGGGGTGTGTTGCTGCCTTTGACCCCAAACCCCTACCCCTTTGCAGAGGAGGTAAAATAAATGGTGGAGGGGGGTGGGGTGGGGGTGGGGGTGTGGGTGTTGGAATATCTTTTCTTGTTCTTTTTCGGGGAAAAGCAAACAACAAAATATATATATTAAACCCCCACCCCCCCAAAAAACGCATAAACACAAAAAACAACAATAATAATAACAAAAAGGAGAAAAGAAAAAACAAACTAATGAGTTAAGGCCAGAATGGAGCAAATCTAAAGAAGCCTTGATAAATAAATAAATAAATAAATAAAAGGAAAGAAAGAAGAAGAAAATGTAAGGAAACAAAGACTAAGCAGAGGAGAGCATCCTTCAGTAAAGTAGCCATGATGATATTTTTCAAAAGTAACCTTCCTAATTGTTGTTCGCAGACTCTGTAATTTTGAAACTGGAGACATTTTATTATCTTCCTCTTTTTACTTGGCCAGCTTTGATCTCCCCCCCTCTCTCTCTCCCTCCCACTCTCTCTCTCTCCCTCCCACTCTCTCTCTCTCTCTCCCACTCTCTCTGTCTCGTTCTGTTCTCTCTATCTTTGTCTGTCTGTCTGTTTTTCTCGTGCTCTCTCTCTCTCTCTGTCTTTCTGTCTTTCTGTTTCTTCTGCCTCTATCTCTTGTTGTAATGGGCTGTGATATCTTGAAAGGTTGGCGGGTGGGGTGGGGTGGGGGATGACAAACAAGAGAGAGGGAGAGGGGGGAGGAGGAGGTGTATGTGTGAGTGTTTGTGTTTTTGTTTATTTGTGTGTGTGTGTGTGTGTGTGTGTGTGACAGACAAACACAGATTGACAAATAAGGAGAGTTAATGTGTGTATGTGAGTGTGAAAGAGAGACAGAGAAATGGAGAGAGAGAGAGAATTAGTGTTAAAGAAACAGAAAATGAGAGAGAATTAATGACAGAGAAACAAATGGGAGATAGAAATAAATAGGGAAAGTGAGAGGGTTAGTGATACACACACACACACACACACACACACACACACACACATATATATATATATATGTATGTATGTATGTATGTATGTGTGTGCACATATTATGTATGGAGAGAGAGAGAGAGAGAGAGAGAGATTTCACTGTCGCTTGTATATGTGTGTGTGAGTGTGTGTGTGTGTGTGTGTGTGTATGTACATACACATATATAGTTATTGGTGATGATGATGATTTGTATGGTGAGAAAGGGAGAGATGTAGAGCGAATGGAAGAAAGCTAAAAAGAAAGAAAGACAAAGTAAGGAAGAAAGTGAGGGAGAACGAAAGGAGGACAAAATGTTTCTCCAATTTCCAATTATAAGAAAAAAAAAACATTAATATTAAAAGTACCACCACCACCACATTCATCATCATCATCATCATCATCATCATCATCATCATCATCATTATTTGATGTGCTAGGGGAACAAGAGTTAATATCCAGAAAGTATGAGAAAAGAACAGAATGAAAATGCCTTTCTAATAATAATAATAATAATAATGATAATAATAATAATAATGATAATAATAATGATAATAATAATAAAAATGATAATAATAATGATAATAATAATAACAATATTAATAATAATGATAATAATGATAATAACAATAATAATAATAATAATAATGATAATAACAATAATAATAATAATAATAATGATAATAATAATAATAATAATAATCATAATTATTATTATTAGTATTATTATTACTATTATTATTATTTGATGTTTGGTTCTTGTTTAGTTCCCTGAGGTTTTTATTGTTTTTTTTTGTTGTTATTTGCATTACAATTTCACTTTAAATTTGAGGTTCTTCCCTTTTCTCCCCCCCCTTTCTCTCTGTAGAAATCGTATTTGTTTTTTTTTTGTTTTTTATTAGTAGATTCTTAATATATTTTTACATTTGTTTTTTGGGGGGTTTTAGCAATTTCTTTCTTTTTTTTTTGTTTTTCTATCATCTTTCTGGCCCTTTTCCTTCCGTTCTTCATTACTTTGTTTTCTTTCTTCCCCTACTCCCTTCTTGGTCCGTGTCTGCCTGTCTGTCTCTGTCTCTGTCTCTCTTTCTTTCTTACTTCCCCTCTCTCTATCTGTCTCTATATCTCTGTCCTACTATTTCACACTGACCACTGTCCTGTGAAGAAGAGACCATGTAACAAGTTTTAAAATTGGAAAGGGAAGAGAAAGAACCAGAGAAAGCGAGAGGTACAGAGAGAGAGAGAGAGGTATACTACTAAGAGAATGTCTGAGAAATACAGAGGTAACAAAACAGAGGGAGAAAGTGGTAAAGAGAATGGGTAAGAGAGAAAGAGAGTGAAAATGGGAGAGATCTTCCATATGGGAAGATGGGAGAAATCTCCCAAGATGAGAGAGACCTTCCACACACACACACACAGAGGGAGAGATCAAAATACTGCTCCGAATGTTCGTACAAAACCAGCAATTTTAGTGGATGATAGTTAGTCAATTTACATCACTCCCAGTACTTCACTGGTACTCTATTTTATTGATCCGGAGGGGACAAAAGGCAAAGTTTCCCTTAGCACGATTTGATCTTAGAATATAAAAAGCTGACCGCAAAAAGAACTTCTCTTCCAAAATATATTTCTTGTTCTACAGCAGTGGTTCTCAACCATTTTTTTTTCTCATCTATGGACTCCTTTGATTACTACTTTATTCTGGTTGACCCCTGTAACCATGTGATGGTTAAAAACTAGTTTTATAGAAACTTCTTTCAAAATTCCTATTTTGTTTTTCACACATTAACTTTTGTAGGTTGAATTATGTAAAACGTCTGAGAAAGAAACCTAGCTATTTCTTGCAATATTTTCCACTACATACATCTAAAGCAAAATTTTTTCAGGGGCCCTTAAAGTTCTATTGGTTCCCCAATTTACCCTTTTGTTACGTGGACCCCCAAAAAATCTGCTATAGACCCTAGTTGAGACCCACTGGCCTGTAGTTACATGCTGATGGTAAGATCATTCACTTGTACCATAGACACAACATACTCTCTGAAAAAGTTAACACATGCTAACTAGCATTCAAATATGGTCAAATATTTGACCACATCAAAGCAAAACAATGTATGGCTGCTGAGGTAGAAGCCTAGTGGTAAAATGGAAAGAAAAAAAAAGAACGCCTTTATCAGAATAGTCAGAATAGTTTCAGAATATCAGAATAGTCTCTGTGAATTCAATGAATATGTAAGGAATAATACAGATGCTAAATCTATTTCAATTCTTAAAAATCAGTGTGTGAATGTCTGGAAACTTTGAATATGGATTTTGAAGGTAAAAAGTTTAATGTTCCAAACTTGTAAAGAAAAGAAAATGATAAATATGAAAAATCTATGATGACAAAAAAAGAAATTAAACTCCAATACAGACAGTTGACAGTTATGTCTTTAACAAAATGTATGTGTATGTATATATATATGCATGTATTTGTATGTGTATATATGTGTGTGTGTGTGTATAAATGTGTGTATATATATGTGTGTGTATATATATGTGTGTGTATGTATGTATGTATGTATGTATATATGTGTATATGTGTATATGTGTGTGTGTGTGTATATATAGATATAGATAGATAGATAGATAGGATATAGAAATATGTAAATGTATATATGTATATATATATGTGTGTATGTATGTATATATCACATAAAACAGAATCCAGTGGGATTGGTAGTCATTTGCATTGACAAAATTTGTATTTATCATAATATATATATATATATATATACACACGCATACACACACACACACTACATACATATATATAAAACAAAAGATATAAAGGATGGATGTGAAGAGATGAAAAGCAAAAATTGAGCTGACATGCTCCCCCGCCCCTCATCCATCCTGCTGGTGATTTGTATCTTTTGCTAGCTTACTTTGTGTGTGTGTGTGTGTGTGTGTGTGTGTGTGTGTGTGTGTGTGTGTTCTAATTGTTTCATCATGGGAAGAAAGGAGACAGGCCAAACTGTTGACCCCTCTTGTCAATGGAGAAATAAAGATAAACTATAATAATTACACCACAACAGAGGGAGAGGGGAAGGAGCCCCTGAGAGGTGGAGGGGAGAGAGAGAGAGAGAGTGAGTAAGGGTGGGGGTGAGGGTGGGGCAATGAAGAAAGAATGAAAGAAAATGGAATAACAGTAGAACCTGGCTTCTGTCTGTGCTGGCAGAATCTTCTTGTTGTTCTTGTTGTCCTACTTGGCCTTGTCTTCTCTTCTTCTTCTTCTTCTTCTTCTTCTTCTTCTTCTTCTTCTTCTTCTTCTTCTTCTTCTTCTTCTTCTTCTTCTTCTTCTTCTTCTCCCTCCTCCTCCTCCTCCTCTTGCTCCAGTGCTTTTTAAAAAAAAACTTGGTATTCTATTAGTTTCTTTTGCTGAACTGCCAAGCTACAAGGATGTAAACCAACCAACACCAGTTGTCAAGATGTAGTGATGGTGGTGGTGGGGGACGAACACACACACACACACACATGCAAATGATGAGCTTTTTTCAGTTTCTGTCTACTGCCGCTTTCAAGACTGGTCAGCCCAAGGCTATAGTAAAAAGCACCTGTCCAAAATGCCATGCCATGGGACTGAACCTGAAACCATATGGTTAGGAAGCAAACTTCTTACCACATAACCAAGTCAGCACCTATTTTTTTCGGAAATAGTATATCTTGGATTACGTCATCTATCATGTGCCCTTCTTTTAATACATAAAAGCAATAGTGTCCTTTGAAAGAGATGTGTCTGTTATTTCTTATTTCTTTATTGCCCACAAGGGGCTAAACATAGAGGGGACAAACAAGGACAGACAAAGGGATTAAGTCAATTACATTGACCCCAGTGCATAACTGGTACTTTATTTCTCGACCCCGAAAGGATGAAAGGTAAAGTCGACCTCGGCGGAATTTGAACTCGGAACGTAACGGCAGACGAAATACTGCTAAGCATTTCGCCTGGCGTGCTAACGTTTCTGCCAGCTCACTGCAAAGATGTGTCTGTTATTTCTAACAGCTCTAGAGACCATGTAACCATGTAGAAGTTCCTTCATTGACTTGTAGCCTAGTTTGAATGGGGCTAAACTAAAATCCATGTGGTCAGAGCTATGAAAGAAACTTCTCAATGACACTGCAATTCAGTGGCAGCATTTTGATGTGTGCTGCACTGAAATTGCAACTGTTTGGCCATTTATCTATTCTACAGCTTAGAAACAATATTGATTGGCAGATTTTTACAGGAGTGGATTTTTTGAAATGCCAAGCAGTATTTGTTCTGGCATGGTTTCAATTTTGAGTTAGTCTAGCCTTTGAGGATGATGATGCTGGTGCCAAACTATCTTGAACTTTGCTTTCTCTTTTAGCGAATTGGGTGGCCACATAGAGACTTTCTTGTTCAGTCATTCACGGGGGGAAGGTGTGATCCAAGGAAGATTTGACTGCTGTTTCTAGTGTATTGGGTGTCCACATAGAGACTTTCTTGTTCAATCATTCAGGATGGGAAGGTCTGATTTGAGGAAGACTTGACTGCTGTTTCTAGCGAATTGGGTAGCCACATAGAGACTCCCTTGTTCAGTCATTCACAAGGGGAAGGTGTGATTTGAGGAAGACTTGACTGCTGTTTCTAGTGCATTGGGTGGCCCACATAGAAGTTTTCTCATTCACTCATTGGCCCCCTAGCTCCCTCAACCATCCAGCGGCCCTTAAAGTATAATTGCTCTCTTTTATTCTTCATGCCTTTGGATCTTAAGAGTTCCTATCAAAGCAACCCTTGCTGTTGTTGCTACGACTGTTGTTGTTGCTATTGTTGCTGGTGCTAATGTTGCAGTTTGCCTCTGTTGATGTTGCTAACAGCTGCTGCTGCTGCTGCTGCTGTTGTTGCGATTGCTGTTGTCGTCATCGTCAACGTCGTCGTCGTTGCTAATGCTGTTTTTCTGTGGTTACAACTGCTGCTGCTGCTGTCGTCACTACCACTGCTAATGTCATTTTTATGAGAAGCAGGGAAAAAAAATGCAGAAGGGGACATGGCAAAAATCGCACCATTTAGGGAATCTAATGTGCAATTAGTACAGTTTTTCATGATTACGGTATTGTTTGATAATTGGCAGTGGCGGCGGTGGCGGTGGTAGTGGTAGTGTTTGCCGTTGTGCTGGTGGTCGTGGTGGTGACGGTGGTGGTCTCTGTTAATGGCTGTACCAGTGGTTTAAGACAGTGGTGGTGGTGGTGGTGGTGGTGGTAGTGGTAGTGTTTGCCGTTGTGCTGGTGGTCGTGGTGGTGACGGTGGTGGTCTCTGTTAATGGCTGTACCAGTGGTTTAAGACAGTGGTGGTGGTGGTGCCGGTGGTTATGGTGGTCTTTTATTTGCAATAGTGGCATTTGAATGGTGGTAGTGGTGGTAGTGATGGTGGTGGTGATGGTGGCAATGGTGATGTTTCACTGTCAATAGTGGCATTTTATTAGTGGTAGTTGTTGTTGATGTTGTTGTTGGTGGTGGTATTTGGTAGTGCGTAATAATGTTGTGTGATAGTGGTGGTGTTGGTGGTGTAATGGTGTTTCTGCTGTGGTAGTGGCGGTGGTGGTGGTGGGGTATTTGTTGAAGGTGTTAGTGGTATTTTGTTTGTGTTTGTGTGTTTGGATTGGTGGTGGCTGCAGCGTTGTTGTAGTGCAATAATGGCCAGTGTTAATAGTGGTGGTGGTGGTGGCAGTGGCGTTAGTGGTGGTGGAGGCGATGGTGGTATTGGCTGGAACCGCAGGCAGCAATGGAAGCAGTAGTGGCTGATGCTAGTGATGGGAGGGGGTGGTAATTATAATCGTAGTGGTGGCGGCGGTCGTGATGGTGTTGGTTGTAGTAGTGGTGGTAATAGTGTTAATGGTAGTGGTGTTGGTGGTGGTGAAAATGGTGGGAGTGGTAGTGGTGGTGCTGCCAATGTAGTGTTCTGGTACTACTGGCTGGTAGTAGGGGGGATGGTGGAAGTTAACTGTGATAGTGGTGATGGTGATGTTAACAGGCAGGAGTAATCATCAGTGATGTATGATAATGCTCCAGCGATGGTGTCTATTGATGGTGATGATGCTGTTGATGATGGTGGCGGTAATAATGCAGTTGGTTGTGGTTGTGGTGTAGGTGGTGGTCTAGGCGTCTAATGAGATCATGTTCAAGGTGGTGTCTGTGAAAGTGGTGTCTTTGTGTTGATGGTCAGAGGTGTTTTTTTTTCTTTGAACTTGATAAACTGTGCCCGTCCACCACCTTCCTTTTAGCCCGTTCCCCCCACTCTCCTCTTAGCCTGTTCTTCCACCCTCCCCACCATTACCCTTCTCTCAGTTTGGCTCTTTTGGTTCTTTCTCTTGTTAATTTTCACTTTCAGTCTCATCCCTTTTTGTTTGTTTTCCAATCTCATCTCTGAATTCTCTTTTCCCCCCACCCTCTCTCTCTTTGTTTCTCTTACAACTGATAACTCATGTACACATACACACACATAAATATACTCAAACAGCTACATGCACACATGCAGACGCATATACAGAAAAGAATAGGTTCTCATTCACACAAGATGAACACAAACACACACACACACACACATAGATATATACAAGCATATATACAGATACATACGTACATGCAATCATATGCATACACAAACACATGCATGCGCACATGTGCACATATACAAATATTCAGAGATGTACATATATACATACACACACACACACATATATATATATACATACATGTATACAGACAGACCTCAACTTTATACAAGAATAACACACACATACATATACACACATACACACACAAACTCGCACACACATACACGTTTTCAGAGTCACGCATACACACTCACACAAGCTTCCAAACTCAAACATGCAATTTTAAGCTCAAACACTACATATTGAAATGGTTATACGTCATCGACTGGTCTGATGCTATAGTAGAAGACACTTGGCCAAGATGCCGTGCGATGGGATTGAACCTGAAACCACAGGCTTGTAAAGCAAACTTCTTAACCAAACAGCCTATAGACTGACATCTTACAAGAAAGCAAAAGACAAAAAGAAATTTTAAAAAACCCAGATAGAAGTATACATTAGATAATATAATTGTATACATACATACATACATATATATATATATATATATATATATATATATAGAGAGAGAGAGAGAGAGAGAGAGAGAGAGATATGCCCAGGCTTATTCTCCAGTTTTTTTAGGAGAGGGTAGCCACAATAAGACACACACCAGGCATTCCTTTCATTTCTCAGCTCAAAAGAGGCGAGCCCCATCCTATACACGGATTAAGGTTTTGAATGCAACCCCCGATATCAACAGCGGAGCCCAACAGCATATGTTAATCTACCCCTGCTGCATCATGCTGGTTCCGTACCCTTTTGAGCAACATCTAATTCACCCATCTGTCCGCAAACACATTTTGAGCTTTCCTGGAATGGCTGCTTATATGTAAGTCTGCTCGTTCAGAGCTTACCCTGGGTTAAAACAACAACAACATTGATAGCAATGCACTATGTCCTTCACAGCACATTATACTGCACAATGCTGTGCAACACCACGCCAGTACTACTGCCTATACATATTACAACTGGAATTGTTTGCTAAAGTGAGTACTCCTTCATGGTTGTCCAATCTGCTAGAAATAACAGGCAAGATCTCCCGCAAAATCCTTCTCCACCAGTTATCTTAAAAAGGACATGATAGATAATATGGTAGTAAAGGCGCGTGGCTTGGTGGTTAGAGGCATTTGGCTCATGATCGTAAGGTTGTGAGTTCAATTCCTGGCGATGTGCTGTCTCCTTGAGTAAGACTCTTTATTTCATGTTGCTTCAGTTCACTCAGCAAAAATGAGTTCTCCGCAAACTGTTTATGCATGTGCATGTGTATATGCAGCTGTCTGAGTATATTTATATGTGTGTATATGAGCATATGAGTTATCAGTTGTAAGAGAAACAGAGCGAGAGAGGTGAGGAGAGAGAACTGAGAGATGAGATTGGAAAACAAATAAAAAAAGGTTACATTAAGGGTACACATGTCTGTGAAGTACTCAGCCACTTGCATGTTAATTTCACAAGCAGGCTGGTCAGTTGTTTGAAACCCTTGTCAGCATACCGTCGGAGTGCCAGATAATAATGGTTCTGGTATGGCCTGTGCCTAAAGATGGGATGGTCTGTTTAATCCAGGATTGTCCTGGAGGGTTAAACAACGCTACACACCGCTATGCTACCTCATAACGCACTGTACTATACTATGACAAACTGCCACAAGCACTGCATAACAATGTCTCTGATTGAGTATCCTTCCCTTCCCTCCCTCTCCTGACGTTTTTCTCTGTCTCCCCCTTTCTCTCATCCTCTCTCTCTCACTCTCTTTTCTTCTCCTCTCAATTTCTCTCCCCCCCCTCCCCCCCGGCCCATCCCTTTCTACCTAATTTGCACTGTTGTAAATCTTATGAATGAAAGACCAACAGAGAGCTGCAGTGGCGGTGTTGGTGGTAGCAGTGGCGGTGGGGGCGGGTCTGGCGGAATGGTTTGACAATGTCTCACTTTCACTTTGCCCCCTAGCCTCTACCCTGCGCTTGCATTCCCCTCCTCCCCTACCTGATCTAATGGTGGGGATTTGTTTGTAGATGGTGGCATGTGAGGAAGAGGTGGTGGTGGTGGTGGATCCAGCAATCAGACCCTTATTAAGCAGGTCTGTCACTGCCACTCCCTACTCACCCCCACCCCCCGCTGTTCCCTACTTGAGGGTGTGCGGAGGTGCAGCGCGAGAATGAGGGTGGGGGTGGGAGTAGAGGCATGCATGGAGGTTGTGGTTGTTTTATTTAATGGTGCCGCGAAAAAGAAGAAAGGGTGGGGTTGTTGTGATGACGGTGCGCACGATGATGACGCTGATGATGATGATGACAGTGATGACAAGGATGGTGGTGGTG
>NC_142938.1:19037629-19050129 GCF_046866305.1 Octopus bimaculoides
ACTGTGATCTTTTAATCACTAGTGCATCACCCTAACCCAAACATGGGCAGGTTTTTTGAAGGAGCAAGCTGCATAAGACATGGCCCGTCATCAGGCGGGCTGCATTACTAAAAAATAAAATTCAATTTTCGTTAAGCGTGCCATTCAGTAAGTCCCCACAGATCGCAGTTTGCTCGAGACAGCCATAACCACTTGACCACAAGCCTCCACTAATCCAAATAATATTGTAAAATAGAAATTTTTGAAGTCCTGTGATCTCTAATAAGACATGGGATATTGATGTTAAATATGATCCATGGCATAAATATTTGATGTTAGTCATGGTGGTGGTGATGGGTTGTGTGTGTGTGTAGGTTGGGTAGGAGGATACTGGTTTGATTAAATGGGTATGGAGGGGGAGGTGATGTTTTATTGGTAACTAGAAAATCCTTCACATTCATTAACACTTCACAACCCCTCCCATCCATCCATCCATCCCCTACCTGGCAGCTGAGGGTAAATGAATACCAGCATATTACTGGTATTGCCTTTCTAAAACCCTGCCGAGAGATGAAAGTCAACGCTGACTTCAGTGGGAATTGAACTCAGAACGTTAGGACATGCTACCATCTTCTTAACAACAACCACAACAACAGCAATAATAATACTGATCATAAAGACAACAACAACATTAACGTAATTCTTGAAATTTTGGAGGTGGGGGTTAGTTGATAACATCAACTCCAGTCCATGGCTAGTGCGTTGTGTAATAATGATAATAATAATTAATAATATTAATAATAATAAATGCCAAAGAAATGAGGATTTCTCTAGTCATTAAATCTGCTAGAAATAGCAGCCAAACCATGCTCATAATAAAAAATATTGAAGGCAAAAAGGAATGCTCAAACTACAGGTTAATGTTAGTTCTAGATGTATACAAATAGATGACATTGTCATGGCTGGAATGTCTTTGCACATATGAATGTCTGCTAGACCAGGGATTATAGTGTCAATAATATGATGTCTAAGAACAAATCTTTATTTCATTACTCTCGCTATTCGTAATAGTAGCTAAATCTCCCTCAGATCACATAGCGTTGTCTTAGAGAAGGAAAAGACACATCAGACAGATAAGTTAGTCCCTAGGCATATTTTTTTTACACATCCATTGACCTAAAGAAGACAAGGTGGTTACACCTGGAATACTTTTGATTCCTGTTGAACTGGGGCTAAAAGCAAAAGTAAAAAAAAAAACAACAAAAAGAAAACAGACTTTCGAGGGTCTGCTCAGTCATGGGTTGGCATGATATAAGAGAGGGACAGCATAAGGACCTACATAAGCATAAAATATTTTGCAACCTTTTATTATGGGAACAATATATAGAAAGCCCCAATATTAAGTTGACTCCAAATCATGAGCGCACTGTTCATGGGACTGAGATAGGCAGACAGGGAGAGAGAGAGAGAGAACGAGAGAGAGAGAATGACAAAACCCCAATTATGGGTGTTGCAAGTAACTAGAATTTTCGGTTTCTATCCTGAAAGTTTTGAGATTCGAGGCAGACATATTGTTAAATCCCAAGGCATTTCTCTACTGGTGTATAAACCTTTGTTGATATGATGATAATAATAGTAATAATAATAATAATAATATTAATAATAATTATAATAATAAATGCCCTGATGTAATACCAGGCACTTGCTCTCATGGCTTCTGTTCTTAACTGATTGGAAGTGTTATCATATACATGTTTTGTCTTGGTATTAAAGATGGGCTACAGCAAATATTCTGCTCAGTACCACAGATTTGCTTGTCAGTTGCTTGACCTCGACCACCTGAGTATGTCTCTTAGGGGCTAACGACATGTGCATCTCTGATCACGAGCAGAAGTAGTGGGGGAGCATCATAGCCATGTGTTGAAAGGAATTCTGTGGGGTTTGAATAATCCACCTCTGTAAATATGGGTATTTTGTTCATCATCCTTAAACAACCTTTATTCAGGGACCTTTTGAGCAGGGTGGGCTACTCGACCTGATGAAAATTCTAACTGGGCCCCACTTGCAAGATCACATGGTGTTTATCTTGATATGAGATCACCATGTCGCGCACATATGGTTGTGATGCATGTGCCTGGTGTACACTTACCAGATGGGTAGTCACGATGGGTAGGTATACCGGGCTTTGTATATCTGGGTCACTTTGATGGCATGTGCTGCTCTCTCACTCTATGATAATAATAACCATTCTTTCTGTTATAGGCCCCAGTGTTCGACTTGTGCTCATTTTATCAGCCCTGAAAGAATAAAAGGCGAAGTCAACCTTGCCAGTATTTGAACTCAGAACCTATAGGTAGAAGGAATGTTAAGCATTATGTCCAGCATGCTAACAATTCTACCATCTCACTACCTTAGTAATAATATACCAATACTAATAATAATTATAATATGGGGAACAAAGCTAAGAATTTTGTGGAGGGGGTACAGATGATTACATCAGCCTTAGTACCTGACAGGTGCACTTTAAGTACTTTATCCTCAGAAATATAAAAACCAAGGTGGATCTAGGCAGTTGAGATCTCAAGGCTGAAGATAAGCCATCCCCTTCCTTGTACCTTCTTGGTGAAAAGCACTTTTAGGGACTACTCTTCTTTTTCCAAATGAACCCATTAACATACATAGAATTTCCGAAAAGAATCGAGGTTTTGTAATAGTACCAAGAACAACTGTCGGAATAGTTGCTTAACATAACTGATTCATTTTACTAGGCAAAAAGACCTTCTTTGAAGTGTGTGTATACATGGAAGAAGCTTTTCTATTTGCTGTGAAAAGATTTCAACCACCCCCATGTGACTAAAAGTGGACTGACATATTACTATAAATTAAAGAACTGTGAGCCGTTGGCAGAGAGCGCTTAACCTCGTGTAATAGTCATGAGAATAGTTTTTTCCCCCTGCTTCATTAAAATATATCCAACACCAGGATATAAAACTATTTAATCACACTGACTATCCAGTATATTATTGGAATCTTTATATATTTATTTATTTATTTGTGAGTGACACCTGGAGTGAAATACAATCACCTCCAGCAGGACTTGAACTCAGAAATCAGAAATGCTGACTGTAACAGAAGCTCAGCATACATGACAAAATATATATTTAGTCTGACTTCTCCACCATCTTATCCCATGATCAAAGAACATGCATATATACATACACAATAACCCCATAGAATATCCATATATATATATACACATATATGTATATAGCTTAAATTATGTGATTGTCATGTATGAGACGAGCACTCAATGTCAGGTTCACTAAGTATATTATAATATAATTGACAAGAATCACAATGAATTATTTTGTGACATTATCTCATAGTTGTATGATTCATATATAAGGTGTACTAACAACCTACGAGTGTTTGAATAAAAATGTAGCTTCCATCAATTATATTATATCATAAATATATATATATGTACACACGCACACACACACACACACACACACACACACACACACACACAGATACAGACATACATACATATATGCATATATATGTGTATATATCTATGACTGTTTTTAACCAAATTGGTCAATTGAAAATGCAGATATCTTGCATTTTTCTGGAACCAGTAACTTTTGCTAGTTTGGTTTTAGACAGCCAAATTGAATTATTTATATTCTACTTCTAGTAAGGAGGACTTCTTCTTCCAATTGTCACCATCTATGGATGTATATATGTGTGTGTGTGTGTGTACATACACACAAACACACACAAATATATATTGTATATATTATGCATATATGCTGCGTCACCAACCCAAAATGAGTAGTGATGTCATGAGTCAGGTCATCAACTTGTAAAAAATCTACTCTACAATGCATATTGAGCACTTATGTTTCTACATTAACCTTCTATGTATGTATGTATATATATATATATATATATATATATATATATATATATATATATATATGGATGTTCAAGCAGTGGATTGGCAAAATCCATCACTATATAGATGTGTTGTGTGTGTGTGTGTGTGTGTGTGTGTGTGTGTGTGTATGCCCCTAATGAATAGTGCTACTAATGATAATATCTAATCACATCAACAATAACAATAATAATAATAATTACAATAACAATGCCAAATAAAAGTGTTTAAATAATGAACTCCTTCCAACTGATATAAAAATAAACAAACACACAATCCCTTAACCATCAACATCATTTCACTATCACCATTATTGTCAATAAGGGTACCACCACCACCACCACCATCATCCTCATTGTTATCATCACCATCATTCATTTTCTAAAATCCAGGTTGGGTGCTGCTACTATTTCTACTACTACTACTACTACTACTAAAACAATTACAACACCTGTTTTCCTTTTGTTTTTTTTTGTTTTTTTTACAAAATATATTATTTATTATTGATTTCTCCCCTCCCCATCCATTTATATTTGCTGTTCTGTTTTTAATTAACAAAGAAAAAAAAATTGTAGGAATCTATTGTAAAACAAAATGAAAAACAAAACATCCAGAAACAACAACAAAAATTGCAGTAATAGCAAGTACTTCATTAGCAACAACAGCAACAACATATAACAAAGATGAAAATATAAGTGACAACAGAAGATATAAAGTAAAGAAAAAAAATTCAAACATTCCAGAACTTTATGTAAAAAAGCAATTGCAGGATATACATACATACATATATATATATATATATTGTGATGTTTCACATTGCAAGCACCAGTTTGAAATTGAAATGAAAAACAGGCTGCCCAACTAATGGGTTGAATCATATATATATATATATATATATATATATATATATCTGTATATTGCTTACTTGGCAGTCCTGCTTTACAAATGACATTACAGAGTGCCTGTTAATCCCATGTCTCTCTCCCTTTCTCTCTCTCAAATAACATACATGAATATATTTTTCTTTGGAATGGTTTACCTTACTATTTCTATAAAAGAATCAGTCAATTGTTAAGTGCAACAGGACAGATTAAACTTCATCTGTATACATATTACTAACATAACCTATTCTACACTCCAGTTACAAACATAAGTCACCCGCCCTGACATTGATTCTATATGTATGACCAGAAATATATGAGTGGCTGTGTGGTAAGTAGCTTGCTTACCAACCACATGGTTCCGGGTTCAGTCCCACTGCGTGGCACCTTGGGCAAGTGTCTTCTACTATAGCCTCGGGCCGACCAAAGCCTTGTGAGTGGATTTGGTAGACGGAAACTGAAAGAAGCTCGTCGTATATATGTATATATATATATGTATGTGTGTGTGTTTGTGTGTCTGTGTTTGTCCCCCTAGCATTGCTTGACAACCGATGCTGGTGTGTTTATGTCCCCGTAACTTAGCGGTTCGGCAAAAGATACTGATAGAATAAGTACTAGGCTTACAAAGAATAAGTCCCGGGGTCGATTTGCTCGACTAAAGGCGGTGCTCCAGCATGGCCGCAGTCAAATGACTGAAACAAATAAAAGAATAAAAGAATATATATTATTATTATTATTATTATTGAAATTATTTTTTTTTTTGTTTCACAAATACTTTTTTTTGTTTGTTTACATTTGTTTTGTTTTGTTTGTCTGTTTGCATAGTTTGGACTTTGACTTCTCTTCCCCCTATCCCTTCTCCACTTGACATCATTTACACACAAAGCATCTCTATAGAAATGTATAGGTGTGTCGTGTGTGTGTGTGTGTGTGTGTGTGTGTGTAATGTATATACATGTCTACAAGCATGCTTTATACATATATATATAGTTCTATGTATATATTTACATTAATAAGGAAATCCTTATATATGTATATATAGACACACACACACAAAAATGCATAAATCATATTATATATAAACACAAATATATATATATGTATATATATATATGTATGTTTATGTACAACAGATATATATATATAATCAGTCTATATCATGATTATATAACCTCAATATATATAACTACAACGGGAGATTACACACAAATTTCATACCACACAAAATATCTTTATATGAAAAGTTTACAAATGAAAAAAAATGTTATAATTTTTTTAACATTTTTCTTAATTTTATTTTCATTATTATTAATTAATTTTTTTTTTCATTTACATTCTTTTGTTGATTTACAATTTTTTTTTTTTTTTTCAAATGATGAAAAGAATATTTCTGTGAGATATACTTTTCATATCGACCATCTTTCCTTTTACAGAGCGCCGACGATAAAAATTCTTCATTTGAATTTCTGTTTCACTGACTTCTTCACCTGTTTTTTTTCTCTCTATTATTTTTTTTTTATATAGAAAAAGAGTTTCTAATTTCTAATTAACATTTATTAAATAATTACATAATTACAGAAGAGAACATTTAGGATAATGAATCATTGATATGTATATTTGCATACATAAATAATTATGCATATATATATATATATATATATATATATATATATATATATATGTGTGTGTGTGTGTGTGTATGTATGTATGTATGTATGTATATATGCACACACATAGGTTTGGTTAGATATAGCATAGGAATTTGAGAAAAGAACCCAATGTAATATACTTGTGAGTGCGCATATATATATATATATATATATATATATATATATATATATGTAGATATATATGTGTATGTATGTATGTGTGTCTATATATAAATATATATTTATATTCATATTCATATATATATATATATGTACATATATATATATATATTGTATATATCAAATATATATCTATGTATATATATATATATATATATATATATATATATATATATATATATATATATATACTTATGTATGTATGTGTGTATGTATATATATATATATATAAGTTTAAACAGTTTCACATTTTTTTTCCTCCACACCCCTATCTGTTTATAGAGCTAGCTATCATAATATGTAACTCATATACCTACACCCTACCTACCTACATACATAAATACATACATATATACATTCATGTATGTATATACATATAGGGCAGTGGAGGAGATGCAAGAGATAACAAACGTAATCTAACTGCTTGGGTAACATTTAAGCCATATCTTAAACTTCCAATGTTGAATCACTGTGAGCAGTACCAGTAATTCACTGAAATCCTTTCACACAACTTACGACCATGTCCTTGCATACCTGGTCAAAATATACGAGCATATATATGCTTATACACATAAATACAGGCATATATATTTATGTATATACACTCACATGCATATATACAAACATACACATACATGCATGTACTTATGATGGCAGATAAACCAAACCTTCGAAGTCACTATCATGAGCATTCTTTTCCTTGTTAAAATATTTAAATATGGTATTCTATGGAAAAGTATTGAGTGACCCTTCAGTTTCATGGTGGGTTCGATGGTTTTTATATGTGACATTATATACGTGAACACCTGTATGTATATGTTTATATTCATTTGCATACGTGTGCAAATACATTTGTGTGTGCAAATAAATAAAAAAACAAACATACATATATACTTACATTTACATACACAGATAAATCCATCTGTATATATATATATATATATATATATATATATATATATGTATATATGTATGTATGTATATATATATATATGTATATATATATATATATATATATATATATATATATATATATATATATATATATATATATGATTTTTGTTTCAATTGCCCGTCCCTCTTCATCATACAATCTTTCTGTGTTATATATTTTTTTTATTAATAAAGAGTTTCCTTGAAAATCTACACAAATAAACATGCATATATATGTATGTATGTATATGTGTATATCTATGTATATATGCATATATAAATATATATATATATAAATGTATGTGTTTTTATATATATATGTATGTATATATACACACAAGCACATACATGCATAGTGACACATATAATGACAAACACACGTGTGTGTATGAAGTAAAGGATGTATACTATCTGAATGAAAAGAAATATATACAGTAGAAACATCTCATGGCATATTTATTTACTTTGAAATAAATGACTCATAAACATGCTAAAAACCTCACATTTTTTAGTTTTTGTTACATATATATATATTTGTTACATATATATGTATATATATATATATATATATATATATATATATATATATATATATACACATACATATATATATATACATACACACACACATGCATAACATGTATATATGAATGAGTGTATAAAAATATTTGGTACCATCTCTAACTTGGTTCCATCTGTACATGTAACTATCTATCTTTACATATGTGTATATATATATATATGTGTGTGTGCGTGTATATACATATATATGCATATACATATATGTATATCCATATATATATATATATATATATATATATATATATATATATATATATATATATATTCTGCATATGCATATATGTATGTACATAGCTGTATATCTACCCATTATGATAGCTGGTTCCACCACCTTTCTATGAGACATGTTGAAGAATTTCTGAAATAAAAAAAAAAAAAGGAAAGAAGAAAAAATGTTTAATAATAATACTAATAATAATGATAATAACAAGAACAAATATAATAATATCACAAAAAAGAAAAATAAATAAAATCTGAAACAAAAAAAAAACAAAAAAGAAATACAGAACTAAATAAATATACAAACAAAAGATTTTCCCCTTGCTGTGTATGTTTTTAAATCTTGAAGTTTTAATTTATAAAAATACCTTTCAGAAATCTAAATAAATTATAAAACTATTTCTTGCTTGTTTTTGTGAGTTTATTATTATTCCTTTTATTTCTACTATTTTTCTCTAGTTTTTAATCTTTATAAAGAATTTACTTTTGAAACTCAGCATGATTTTAATATCTATGTTCTCTGGGAATTTGAGAAAGGACCTCTTCTGTACAGTGGTTGAATCAGTGTTGTCTTAAGGTTCTTTTACTTGGGAAAGCTTGAAACTATACTGGATGCATTGAGCACACAGTTCCTATAATTTTGAATATATCTCAGAAAGAACATTCCCTAATAAAGAAAAATTGTAGAAGAATCTTAGAAAAGAAATTGCTTTCCTGGACACTGCTGAATTAAAGGGGAGCTGGTTAGCAGTACCCTATTCTGGGTACTCCAACATGGTCTTAATCACAGTTTCTGCCCTGCAAAGTCATACATTGATCGAGAGGAGTAGTCAAATGCAATGATAGAGATAAGAAGAGTTCTATGTGAATTGGAATTAACTTGATATAGATAATGGCTCGAAGATTTATTTCATCACCTGGTCTAACATCATCTGACCTTTTGGTGTCTTTGTTTTTCGTTTTACTGTTTAGTCAAAGAGAGAAGGGCAACTCTACCCTACTACACTAATTGATAATAACCTCTCCTCCATAAAAAAAAAAAAAGTGAGGGCAGACATTGTTATTGTTGTTGGCACTCTGTCGCTTACGACGTCGAGGATTCCAGTTGATCCGATCAACGGAACAGCCTGCTCGTGAAATTAACGTGCAAGTGGTTGAGCACTCCACAGACACGTGTACCCTTAACGTAGTTCTCGGGGATATTCAGCGTGACACAGTGTAACAAGGCTGGCCTTTTGAATTACAGGCACAACAGAAACAGGAAGAAAGAGTGAGAGATAGTTGTGGTGAAAGGGTACAGCAGGGTTTGCCACCATCCGCTGCCGGAGCCTCGTGGAGCTTTAGGTGTTTTCGCTCAATAAACACTCACAACGCCCGCTCTGGGAATCGAAACCGCGATCCTATGACCGCGAGTCCGCTGCCCTAACCACTGGGCCATTGCGCCCCCACAAGGGCAGAAATTAATGGAACTAAAATGAAACTTTACATGTTCTGATTCTTTTTGCATGGTGATCCAGTTTTCCATCACACAGAGTAAAAGAACAGGATGCTCATGGCTGGAATATCTTTGAGCATAGGTCTATTCAATCAATGTTGACTTGGAGCTTAACAGCACAGCAATCGAAATCATATTACCTACCCTGGTGCAATTTGGAACTAATTTCGAATTTGATATTACCCGCTTCATTGTCTATATTGTGTACTTCTTGATTTAGATAAAATGATAAATTATTATGGCTCTCACTCAGTCACAGTGTGTGTGTTTGGGTTTTGTACTGAATTCTAGCGCTAACATCGCTCAATTGCTCTAAGTATACTTTATAAAACCTTACACAACATACATACATACACAAGAATCACCTTTTAAATTACTTACAGAGATCTCTGAAGTTTTTTTGCAGCCAAACGGGAATAAGACTATTGAACTATAGCAGTGTGAGCAGCGTTTACAGTTGCATTAAAAACGTATCCTGTGACTTCTGGAAAGACCAGTTTGAATAATTAAGCGTAGTAGCACTGGAATCCAGTAGATTGTTCCCTTGTGTTCTGCTCAGTGGAAAATTGATGATAAAATAGGTTCCCAGCCCAAATACCCATATATATATATATATATATATATATATATATATATATATATATATATATATAGGGAGAATTCACAAAAAAAAAAACAACGGACGAAGACAGGTGGTGTAGACAACAAACAGATGTATTAGTATAACGCTCGGGAATTGAAAAAAGTCTTTAACGTTTCGAGCCTATGTTCTTCCACAGAAAGGAACACAAAAAGAAACCAGGAGAGGAAAAAAATGAATGTGTTGTGGTTAGCGATCTATCATGGCGAATATATATATATATATATATATATATACATATATATATATACATATATATATATAGCTGATGAAGGAAATGTTTTCTACGTGGCATGTGTGTTTTCTGTACTCTGTTTATCATTTCGTCCACGTTTTTTTGCAACGTCCTGTACCCAGATATGCACCTATATATACATGTAGATGTAGGTATGTACATACATGTACGTATATATGCATATACTCATATATTATTTGTATTATATATATATATATATATATATATATATATATATATATATATATATATATATATATATATATATATATATATATATATATTTAATTAATAATATCAGGGTAACGCCGGCATTATTTTATTTGCTGCCGACAAAAAACTGCGCTTGCGCGGTGGATTTGAAAAATTATAATATATAAACTCGGGCACATGATGGATTGCCTCGTATTTATATGTTTAATCTTGGCGTACCTGTTGACGAAGACTCCGCCTAGCAAATTATTTTATTTGCTAATATAGAGTCATGAACCATGGTCCAGGAGATAGATGGTAAATGTTTTTATTTTTTATTCCCTTCGAAATTTATCCCTAATAGTGGTTTGGATTTTGGCTATTCCTTCTAGCATGCCAGGTATCCTATGATGGTTACCTCTTATGTGTTTAAATGTACACTGTATATATATATATATATATATATATATAAACACATACATACATGCAATTCTGCGTGTAGTATGTATGTCAAGCAGTGGGAGGAGGGACAGAAACACAAAGACACACATACATACACACACACACACACACGACGAGTGTCTTTCAGTTTCCATCTACCAAATTCAGTTATGGCTTTGGTTGACCTGATATTACAATACAAAACACTTGGCCAAGGTGTCATGCAGTGGGACTGATTCCGGAACCATGTGGGCTGGGATGCAAACTTATTAAGCACACACCCACTCCTGCACTTCTCTCTCTATATATATGTGAGTGCGTGTGTTTGTGTGTGTGTATGTGCATGTTTGTGTGTGTGTGTGTGTGTGTGTGTGTTGAAAACTGATACGTGGAATTCGTTTAATACGTACGTTTCGGGTTTGCGTACTATATAATAGAAAAAGCATTCATTACGTAAACTTTCCTCAGTTAAAGCATTTCAAAACTATGTGGAATCTCTAATAACCATTTGGAGTAGTTTGCTACTGTGCATCGCTTCTTTGCGTAACACAAAATATCTAAAAATGCAACTGTCCGACGAACGGGAATGTGAAACTCTGAGTAACAGTTTGTGAAATTTTTTTCGGTATGTATGTATATATATATATATATATATATATATATATATGTATGTGTGTGTGTGTGTGTGTGTGTGTTTTAAACAAACTTAGCGGTAATCTATAGAAAATAAAGGGAATTCGCGAACGCAGGAAGACTGTCAGGACAGCTTAAAGAATCGGGTGTTCTTCAGTGGACGGAAGCCTGTAGAGGCTTCGCTGTTGAGAGGCGCAGAGTCCTATTCCTTGTGGAGATTTGCTGGCCACTTTTTTCCCGTCATGTATTCTCATGCATATAGTTACATATCTGAGGCGCAATGGCCCAGTGGTTAGAGCAGCGGACTCGCGATCATAGGATCGCGGTTTCGATTCCCAGATCGGGCGTTGTGAGTGTTTATTGAGCGAAAACACCTAAAAGCTCCACGAGGCTCCGGCAGGGGATGGTGGTGAACCCTACTGTACTCTTTCACCACAACTTTCTCTCACTCTTACTTCCTGTTTCTGTTGTGCCTGTAATTCAAAGGGTTAGCCTTGTCAC
>NC_142938.1:19055129-19057629 GCF_046866305.1 Octopus bimaculoides
AAAGTAGTTATATGAATGGGTAAGTGGGAAGAAAAACAAACAGCTGGAGATTTAAAGATTAAACCGAGAAAAATAGTGAGCTACAAATAAGGTTAAAAGTCAAAAACCTCGCGTTTAGACTTTCAAATTTTAATCACACTTTACAACCACACCTCAGAAATATATTCCGGATTTTCTGGATTCCAGCTGCATTTGCCCTCTACATTACCTTTCACAGTTTTAGATTACCGAGTGGACTATTAGCCGAGTCCGTAAGAGGAGCTCCCTGTGGTAACCAAACGATTTTCTGAATCCAGTATCACCGAAGCCGCATGGCTGAAACGATCAGAAGTATAAAAAAAATAAAAGAATATGATACACGTGCTTTCTCCGGACTGTCTGGTTGTTCCGCCTTTTCCTTTTCTCTGGATGTTTTCCTCTAGAGCCAAACTCCAAAAGTCATTTCTACTCCTATTTTCCCGTCTAAAACTTTTCATTGAGTATCAGTCTAATATATCGAACTGTGTACGTCTCATTGATCTTTGATGCTTTATCTGTTTTTTAATTTTATTTTGCATTTGCCTATCTTTTATTTGTTTCAGTAATTTGACTGCGGCCATACTGGAGCACCACCTTTAGTCGAAGAAATCGACCCCAGGACTTATTCTTTGTAAGCCTAGTACTTATTCTATCGGTCTCTTTTGCCGAACCACTAATTTACGGAGACGTAAACACACCAACATCGGTTGTCAAGCGATAGTGGGGGTCAAACACAGACACACAAACACACACATATACGTATATACATACGGTGGGCTTCTTTCAGTTTCCGTCTACCAAATCGACTCACAAGGCTTTGGTCGGCCCGAGGCTGTAGTAGAAGACACTTGCCCAAGGTGCCACGCAGTGGGACTGAACCCGGAGTCATGTGGTTGGTAAGCAAGCTATTTACCACACAACCACTCCAAGCCATGATAGATCGTTGACCAAAGACCATTCAATTTTTTTTTCTCCGTGTTTTTCTCCTTGTTTTCTCCGTATTCTTTCTGTTGAAGAGTGTAGCTCGAAACGTTAAAGACTTTCTGTATTCCCGAGCGTCAAACTATTACATCCTTCTGTTGTTTACACCACCTATCCTCGTCTATTGTTGTTTTTTTTCGTACATTCTCCCTCCTATATATATATATATATATATATATATATATATATATATATATATATATATATATATATATATATATATATATATATATCACAATATTGAAAGCAAATCGGGATCGCGAAACGTCTAGATAGAATAGAGACAGCTGATGAAGGGATATTCCAAGGGGCTTTCCGTTTTCCTATGTGTTCGTTCCGTTGTCTGTAGTTTATTGTTCTAACGTCCTGTACCCTGATATGCATGTATATACACATGTAGATGTAAGTATGTACATATATGTGTGTATACATGTATATATATTCTTTGTATTATATATATATATATATATATATATATATATATATATATATATATATATATATATATATATATATATATATATATATATATACATATATGTATGTATGTATATGCGTATGTATATGTATGTATATGCGTATGCACAAGGTAAGGTGGATATGAGCATATACATAGATATATAGATACAGATCTATATATCTATGTATATGCTCATATCCACCTTACCTTGTGCATACGCATACATATACATATGTAAATACGTATACAAACACACACACACACACACAAACAAACACGTGTACACTTAAAACACATGTCCTACACTTGCGCGTACACAAGAGACAATATTTGCCAAGCCAAATCACAAACGTTTCTTCCGATATTTCAAAACCATTAGCAATTTCTTCCTTTTAGAAGCAATTTTTCCCGAAAAAGAAAATAGTAATAATAATAATAATAATAATAATAATAATAACAGCATCAAAACCCTCAAAAAAATCAAACAATAACTATCATAATAACTGCAACAACAATAATTATAATAGCAAAATTAACAATAATAATAATAATAATAATAATAATAATAATAATAATAATAATAATAATAATAATAATAATAATAATAATAAAACAAACAATAATGTTATCTTAATTTGAGCTTTGATTTCATTTCTTGTATTTTGATGTGTTTAATATCACTTGTGGTTATTTTCTTCTTCTTTTCTTTTTGTCTTCCTTCCTTTCTTTCTTTCTTTCTTTCTTTTTTTCTTTCTTTCTTTCTCTATTTCTTTCTCTCTTTGTTTGTTTGTTTGTTTCTTTCTTTCTTTCTTTCTTCGTTTTTGTTTCGTTTCAATTCTTTTTCTCTCTGAAAAACCAGTCAGTCCATTTGTCTGTCTCTGTTACACGACATATTTATCAATCAAACGGTCAATCAATCGATTAGTCAATCAATCACACTGTCTCTCAGTCTGTCATTCTGTCTTTCTTTCTATCTACCTATCTATCTATCTATCTATCTATCTATCTATCTATCTATCTACCTGTCTCTCTGTCTGCCTG
>NC_142938.1:19062629-19065129 GCF_046866305.1 Octopus bimaculoides
CGTTTTAAGGGCTACATATTTTGTATTGTTATTATTGAATTAGAGAAACAATTATGAGAACGGAACCAAGGATCTATCTATCTATCTATCTATCTATCTATCTATCTATCTATCTATCTATATAGGCGCAAGCATGGCTGTGTGGTAAGAAGCCTCCGGGAAGTAGCGATCAGCGGGCGTCGTCTGCCTTCCCTCATCAATATAATTTATTTTACTTGTCATTCATCTCATTTGTGTTTTGTCCAGCCTGCAACTGCTTCTATCTGTGTAAAGCCTTTATGGCTAATATAATGAATTAAGAAGCTTGCTTCCCAACCACATGGTTCCGGGTTCATTCCTACTGCGCGGCACTTTGGGTTTCTACTATAGCCTCGGGCCAACCAAAGCCTTGTGAGTGGATTTGGTAGACGGAAACTGAAAGAAACCCGTCGTATATATATGTGCATGTATGTATGTATGTATGTATGTATGTATTTTTGTGTATTTCTTGTGGTGGTGGTGGTGGTGGTGATGGTGGTAAATGTGAAGGCAGTGGTGGTGATGGTGGGGATGATGATGATGATGATGATGATGATGATGATGATGATGATGATGCTGATGATGCTGATGATGATAATGATGATGGTTATGATGACGGTGATAACAACGAAGATGATGATGTTCATGATGATAGTTGTGGTGGTGGTGGTGGTGGTGGTAGTGGTGGTGGTGGTGGTGGTGGTGATGATGATGAGGATGATGATGCTGGTGGTAGTGGTGGTGGGATTGGTGATGGGGCTAACGAAACATCTATTCATCATCATCATCATCATCATCGTCATCATCATCAACTTCATCATAATCATCACCATCAACAATAACAACAACAACAACGTCTTCATCAAGAAATCCTCCTCACGATTCTCATCACAATTATCCCCCCACTACCATCACCCCTGTTCCCTCCCCCCACTCCCCCACTACTAAATTCATATTCTTATCAAAGTCTTCGCCGTCGTCCCCGTCGTCGTCGCCGTCGTCGGAGTTCTCCACATTCTCATCAACATTACAATAATTATCATCTTAATTATCATTATCATCAGTTTATTCCTTTATGTATTTAGCCCCTCTTCGTCATTTTCTTCTACTTGTTCTTCTCCTTCATTAAATCTCTTTGTGTATGTGTGGGTATGTGTGCATATATGTGTTTAGTGTCTGCGTGTGTCTTGTTTTTGTTGTTTAATATTCATTTTTGGATTTTTTTTTTTTTTTTTTTTTTTTTTTTTTTGGTAATGTCGGATTATTTTATGTTTTTATATTTTTTCCTTCTAGAAAAATCGTCCACAAACCATTAACCTAAGATCAGGAAGTTAACAATTCAATGCCTGTTCTCAATATTCGCCATATTCTTCGATAGTTCTAGCATAACAAGTCTCTGTGTTTTTTTTTGTTGTTGTTTTTGTTTTATTTTGGAACTGTTACAAAAAGACACCCCACCACCAGAAAGCAACAAAAAGAAAGAAACAAACAAACATCAAAAAGTAAAACAAACAACCTCTCAAAAAACTCATATACAACAATGTACAATTAGACCCTTACACCAGACATTCGCCTCACTACCACCCAACGCTTTTTGTTTCATTATTCATGTTGTTCTTGTGCTGGTGGCTGTTATGATGTCTTTTAATTTTTATTTTTCGTCGAAACCACATTTTCGTGTTTACAATTAACACCAGAATAATTTTTTTGGGGGTTGTTTTGTTTTATGTATTTTTCTCAAAAGTCTGTGAAAGTGTGAGTTCGTCAACGGTGTTTACATAAAAATAGTTGTCTTTCTTCAGTTTATTATTATTATTATTATTATTATTATTATTATTATTATTATTATTATTATTATTATTATTATTATTATTATTATTATTTATTAAATCCTTCTTCTTACAAGTTCAGAATGCCAGGATAAATCTATCCGTAGAATGAATCCATCATTTTCTTCTACTTCCATTCCAAAGATGAAATATTGTTTTCTTGATTTGTATCTTAAAGCATAACAAAACTCTTTGACGTAACTGTTTGGCTCGCGCAGTCACTGTCCTTAATTTCTTATTTCTTTATTGCCCACAAGGGGCTAAACATAGAGGGGATAAAAAAGGACAGACAACGGGTTAAGTCGATTATATCGACCCCAGTGCGTAACTGGTACTTAATTTATTGACCCCGAAAGGATGAAAAGCAAAGTCGACCTCGGCGGAATTTGAACTCAGAACATAAAGACGGACGAAATACCGCTAAGCATTTCGCCCGGTGTGCTAACGATTCTTATTTCTTTATTGCCCACAAGGGGCTAAACATAGAGGGGACAAACAAGGACAGACAAAGGGATTAAGTCGATTAAATCGACCACAATGCGTAACTGGTACTTAATTTATCGACCCCGAAAGGATGAAAGTCAAAGTCGACCTCAGCGGAATTTGAACTCAGAACGTAACGGCAGACAAAATACTGCTAAGCATTTCGTCCG
>NC_142938.1:19075129-19085129 GCF_046866305.1 Octopus bimaculoides
AGTCTTGTAATGATGATTTTGATTGGCCAAACGTATGACTTCAAAATCCAAGTGCACGAAAATGTGGAAATTAAAAAAAATAATTGAAAATCTTTTTTTTAGATTTATTATTTTTTTACCTTTTACTTGTTACAGTCTTTGCACAGCGGCCATGCTGGAGCACTGCTTTGAAGGGTTTTGTTGAACAAATCGAACCGACGACTTATTTTTTTAAAGCCCTGTACTTATTCTGTTGGCCTTTTTTGCCGAACCTCTAAGTTAGGGGTCGTAAATACACCTACACCAGTTGTCAAGATGATGGGAGGGACAAACACAGACACACACGCACGAATATATATATATATATATATATATATATATATATATACACACGACGGACGTCTTTCAGTTTCCGTCAACCAAATCCACTCACAAGGCTTTGGTTGGCTCGAGGCTGTCATGGAAGACACTTGCTCAAGGTGTGTCGCAGTGGGACTGAACCCGGAACCATGTGGTTGAGAAGCAAGCTTCTTACGACATAGCCACGCCTGCGCCTATAATAAATATATACGACGGGCTTCTTTCAGTTTTCCGTCTACCATATCCACTCGCAAAGCTTCCTTACTATTTGGCAATACTGTGCTCAGAGGGCTTAAATTTGCATGATTGATTAATAAAAGATATAAGAAAGGACCAAAAGAGCCACGTTGTGATAGAAAATGATGATTGTTTCGTCATAAGTGTGGAAGACATCACCCTTATCAGTAAGAAGGAGTGATGTCCTAAGAGAACACCAGAATCAGAATATATCTTTGCAATACATCTTTAGAAATAAAGGATACACAAAGTGCATGAAGAGCTAGAATGAGTTCATATAAGGAATATTGGTAGAAGATTAGCAAAAGCACAGGCACGGGTGTGTGGTTAAAAAGGTCGCTTTGCAGCTTTGTGGTTTCGGGTTCAGTTCCATTGTGCGATAACTTCTGCTCTAGCCTTGGGCCCAGCAATGCTTTGTGATTGAATTTCGTTATTTTCACTGTTTCGTTTTCCTGTCTTGTTTTCTGTCCGCCACTACATTCCTCCATGGTACAAATTTAATTTGTGGTCCGTGGGAAGAGCCATTCTAACGATGCGTCCTGCTCTAACTCTTCGAAACGCCAGTGTTAGAATGGTGGCAGCTGATGAAGGAAATGTTCTCTATGTGGCCTGTGTGTTTTCTGTACTCTGTTTATCATTTTGTCTGCGTTTTGTTTGCAACGTCCTGTACCCAGATATGCATCTATATATACATGTAGATGTAGGTATGTACATACATGTACGTATATACGCATATACTCATTTATTATTTGTATTATATATATATATATATATATATATATATATATATATATATATATATAGCAGCGATGATGAGGGGCAAAGACCACTGGAGAGAACTCGTCCATGGATCTATATATATATATATATATGCGTGAATGTATGTCTGTATACACACATGCACACACGCACACGCACACACACACACACATACACACACACACGCACGCGCACACACACACACACACACACACACATACATGCATACACAGCGATAGCAATGGAAGTCCAACTCTGCTCTTGCATTAGCCTCCAATACTTTCCCCTCATACCAGTCTGTCGCGTCCCCAACGTATAAATTTGTCTGTGTATGTACGTGTGCGTAGACATGTGCGCGCGCGCGTATGTGTGTGTGTGTATGTGTGTGTGCGTGTATGTGTGTGTGTATGTGTGTGTACGTGTGTGTGCTTGTGTGCGCTGGTGGGGGTTTTATAACCTATAATCAACTGACGAGACCTACGAAGATGACAAAGACACGGCCGCCAGTCGCTCACTGGAAGTTGAAAGGGAAGACGACGACGACGACGATGATGATGATGATGGCAGTGGTGGTGATGTGGATGATAATAATAATGATGATAATGATGATGCCGATTCTGATTGGTAGTGGGGGGGGGGTTGGCGGTGGAGGCGATAGATTTGAAGAAGAAAAAACTATAAATATGTGTACGTGACTGCGTGTGTTTGTGCATGTGTGTATATGTGTGTGGTAGTATACATGTATGTGTATATATATATATATGTGTATATACATACATACATACATACATACATACATACATACACACGTGCATACATACACATATTTGCACGCACACACAAACACGCACACACACATCATGGTAGCCAAAGGAGTTGGTGGCGTGAACAGAAGTGGGCGTGATGTAGGAGTGAGTGAGGGTGGGTGGGCTGATGTGGAGCGGCGTGTAGAAAGAAATATTGCCACAGAAATTAGAGGCAAGAAACTTAGGCCCATTAAATGCGGTAATTTACTTATCATTAAAAAATGTCTTACTAATAGGTTTTGTACATTTATTTATTTAATTATTATTATTATTGTTGTTGTTGTTGTTATTATTATTATTGTTGTTATTGTGGTTATTGTTTTTATTTTTCATTATTGTTGTTGTTGATGTTATTATTGTTATTAACTATTTTGCTGTAATTAGCAACAAGTAGACGTTTGCTTACGTGTTTCTTTGCTATTATTTGTATTATACATATATACAGACAGACAGTCGTATATACATATCAATATATAGACACATGTACACACACACACATGCACACAAACGCACACGCACACGCACACACATATACGCATATACGTACTTGCATACACATATATACGCGCATAAGTATATAGATATACCTTTGTGTGTGAGTTTGTGTGTGTGTGGTAAGTAGCTTGCTTACCAGCCACATGGTTCCAAGTTCAGTCACACTGTGTGGCACATAGGGCAAGTGTCTTCTACTATGGCCTCGGGCTGACCAAAATCTTGTGAGTGGATTTGGTAGACCGAAACTGAAAGAAGCCCGTCGTATATATATATATATATGTATGTATATATATGGGAGTGTATGTGTGCGTATGTGTGTGTATGTATATTTTTGTGTGTCTGTGTTTGCCCCCTCCCCCAACTTCGTTTGACAACCGATGGTGGTGTGTTCACGATCCCGTAACATTAGCGGTTCAGCAAAAGTGACCGATAGGATAAGTACTAGGCTTACAAAGAATAAGTCCTGCTATCAATTTGCTCGACTGAAGGCGGTGCTCCAGCATGGCCGCAGTCAAATGACTGAAACAAGTAAAAAGAAGAATATTATATATATATATATGGAATTTTGGACACTGAAACTTTGGACTGAATTTTGTGGACACACACACACACACACATATAAACGTTTAGTTTTAGAATGGTGGCAGCTGATGAAGGAAATGTTCTCTATGTGGCCTGTGTGTTTTCTGTGCTCTGTTTATGTTCTGTTATTCATTTTGCCTACGTTTTCTTGTGACGTCCTGTGCCCAGATATGCATCTCTACATACATGTACGTATATATGCATATACTCACATATTATTTGTATCATATATATATATATATATATATATATATATATATATATATATATATATATATATATATATATATATATATATATATATGTGTGTGTGTGTGTGTGTGTGTGTGTGTGTGTGTGTGTGTGTGTATGTGTGGAATTTTGCACACTGAGAAGCTCATTCCTTTAATCAAACCATATATGGTAAATAAAGTTCTACTTGCAATGTATTATATGTGTTGATGTTCATTGGTTAAGTGACTATTGAAAAGGTTGCAAGACCCAACGAAAATTTTAGGAAAATAAAAATAAGAAATAAGTGGAAATTTTACCGGTGAGTGTGTTAAATTATAAGGCACAAAAAGAAAATGACTCTCCCCAGACACAACAGAATATATATATGTATATATATATATATATATATATATATATATATATATATATATATATACACACACAACAGACATACATACATGTGTCTGCGTGTATGTATGTGTGTGTGTGTGCGTGGATGCGTGCGTGTTCGTGTGTGTGTGTTTTGTGTTTGTGTCCGTCCTCTACCACCTTATAATAACCGGTATCGATTTGTTTACTTAACTTAGCAATCCGATAAAAGTGACCGATAGAATAATTACCAGACATAATAATTGTAGTGGTGGGGGCGCTTTGTTCGACTAAACCCCTCAAGGCGGTGTTCCAGCATGGCCGCAGTCCAATGAATGGAAAAAAATGAAAGATAAATGAAATATGTAAGGATCATCTTGGCCTATTGTAATTTATTTGAATAGAAAGGCCTGGAACTACCCACTCGAATCATAAAATCCTTGATCTGTAGAACTTATACGTTCGATAGGTCTCCATGTACGGAAAACAATTGTATAGTATGTAAGATGAACCCACAGGTTAACTGTAAGATTAAGAATGTAGTATATAGTTTTCGGTGTACTGAAGGACAGTGCAGAAACAAGATTCTATATTTTTTTTCAATGACTGAAAGATCTCAGCTGCGTAAGAAGAATACGATGTTTTACTTTCTTCTGATAACCTATTTTTGATCGCAAAGATAAAAAAGCAGATAAACTTCGTCAACCGTGTTCTTATGGTATGTATGTATGTATGTATGTATGTATGTATGTATGTATTTATGTATGTATGTATTTATGTGTGTATTGTGTATGTGTTACATATAAATATGCTTGCTTATATTATATGTATTCACATGTATAAATTACATATAATATATATATGTGTGTGGGGAAGGCGGCGACTTGGCAGAAACGTTAGCTCCGTTTGTCTGTCCTTGTTTGTCCCCTCTGTGTGTAGCCCCTTGTGGGCAATAAAGAAATAAGAAACGTTAGCACACCGGCCGAAATGCTTAGCGGTATTTCGTCTACCGTTACGTTCTGAGTTCAAATTCCGCTGAGGTCGACTTTGCCTTTCATCCTTTCAGGGTCGATAAATTAAGTACCAGTTACGCACTGGGATCGATGTAATCGACTTAATCCCTTTGTCTGTCCTTGTTTGTCCCCTCTATGTTTAGCCCCTTGTGGGTATTAAAGAAATAAGAAACGTTAGCACGCCGGGCGAAATTCTAAGTGGTATTTCGTCTACCATTACGTTCTGAGTTCAAATTCCGCGGAGGTCGACTATGCCTTTCATCCTTTCGGGGTCGATAAATTAAGTACCAGTTGCATACTGAGGTCGAACTAATCGATTGGCCTCTTCTCCAAAATTTCGGGCCTTGTGCCTAGAGTAGAAAAGAATATATATATATATATATATACAGATGTATATATATATATATATACGCACATTGTTTCTGTACACACGCGCACACAAGCACACGCACATGTTTATTAATAAACATGTGTGTCTATAGGCATGTAACTACGTGCATTGCTTCTGTGTATCTGTTTGTATGTTTGCATATGTATGTGAACTTTAAGACGATCTCATATTTCTTGACACTTTGACTGCTGACAACAGCCCTTGTTGCCAATATCTGCTGCTATATCTTGGTAAACACCGAAAGCCGGCTTTCTCCAAATTACACTGTCTGTCTAATAATAATTGACCTTTCGTCAAATTGATACTTCTTCTTGTCTCTCTCTCTCTCTCCCCAGACGAAGGCCAAGTTGTGAATCTTAAATCTGAATGTCAAAGGTTACTTTCGTCAACCCTCACCGGCACTGCCGTACTACCAGCCTGGTACCTTTTGAGGCATTTCGTTCTTCACCAGAATATTCTCACGTTTTAAGTTTTCTCCAAAATAAAAAGCAAATGAAATTTCTTTAACTTTTTGCTTTTTTCTTTGTTTTTTTTCTTCCTTTCTTCCTTTCTTCCTTTCTCCCTTTCTTGTTACTTTGGTATCGTCGTTTTAGTCGTTGTCTTCCTTGTCGCCGTCATCGTCATCGTCATCGTCAACGTCATTACCATCCTCATAATTGTCACCGTCATCCCCTCTTCTTCTTCTTCTTCTTCTTCTTCTTCTTCTTCTTCTTCTTCTTCTTCTTCTTCTTCTTCTTCTTCTTCTTCTTCTATCTATTCCACTTACTGATATATAAATACACACACATACACACACACAAACACACACACACACACACACACACACACACACACACACACACACACACAAACACACACACACACACGTACGTCACATAGTTCTGGGTTCAGTCCCACTGCGTGGCACCTTGGGCAAGTGTCTCCTACTATAGACTCGGGCCGACCAAAGCCTTGTGAGTGGATTTGGTAGACGGAAACTGAAAGAAGCCCGTCGTATATATGTATATATATATGTGTGTGTGTGTGTTTGTGTGTCTGTGTTTATTCCCCCACCATCGCTTGACAACCGATGCTGGTGTGTTCACGTCCCCGTAACTTAGCGGTTCGGCAAAAAGAGACCGATAGAATAAGTACTAGGCTTACAATGGCCGCAGTCAAATGACAAAAAGAGTTTTATTATTATTATCGTTGTTATTATTATTATTATTATTATTATTATTATTATTATTATTATTATTATTATTATTATTATTCAGTAGTTTTATTTTTATAACGTGCTTTCACTTCACTACCGAGCGCAGCTCTGTGTGCCTTGGGTATGTGCTGTGGTTTGCTGTGATGCTCTTATGGTTACTGTATTGAAAGTGTTTTGCGTAGGATGTGTGCCGTGCCCAGTAGTGCAATTTTCTGTATGTTGTATATATTTGTAAGTCCTGGTGTTTTTGTTATGTATTTGTCTGAATATGTTTTTTATTATACCTAAGGCACCGATCTTTGACAACTATATCTGGTCTATTGGCCTTAATTTCTCTATCTGTGTGTATTGGCATATCCCAGAGTATGGTTGCTTTCTCGTTTTCTGTGACCTTTTTATTATTATTATTATTATTATTATTATTATTATTATTATTATTACCATTATCAGCACTATCTTTACCATCCATACCATCCTATTTATTTATTTATTTATTTTATCCAGCTGGATATGTCAACAACAATTAAATCTGTAAATACGCCTTTTTTATTTGATTCGCTATAGCTTACCTGCGTTGATTTTTTTTATCTGATCTCAGGTAATCCACAGCGATTAATTGAGTTTACTTAGCAGTTAATCTTAGACAATCCAAACCATCTTTTAGAGCCAACGGGGGAAGTTGTTGCAACTGGCGACAACAAACGATAAAAACAAAATAAAGTGCCCGCACCGATACACGCGCGCGCACACCTACGCGCACCCACGCGCATGCGCGAACACTCTCCCCACTCATTCGCACACACACAGACGCACATTCATACAGATTTGCAACGTGTGTCTGTCTGTCCGTCCGTCCGTCCGTCCGTCTATCTATCTATCTATCTATCTATCTATCTATCTATCTATCTATCTGTCTGTCTGTCTGTCTGTCTGTCTGTTTTTCTGTCTGTTTTTCTGTCTGTTTTTCTGTCTGCCTGCTGTCTGTTTAGTTCTTTCTCACGCTTTATATATGTGTGTGCGTATGCGTGAGTGTATGTATGTTTATATATATATATATGTGTGTGTATGTATGCATATATATATGTATACATATGTATTGGGTCATCCCATAAATAATGCGGTTTTTTTATACTTTTATTTTTCAAAATTAAAATGAACAAAGTTCTTTTCTAATCTAAAATTTACTCTCCTTCAATTTCTACACTACTCTTCTATCTATGTAATAGACTTACAAGGTCCTTCTTCCAAAGTTCTCTTGTCCGTAACGAAAAATACTCCTCCAGTACTGTTCTGACCTCATCTACAGAATTCATATTTTTTCCGTCCAAATGATTTTGAAGACTGCAGAATAAATGATAATCAGATGGGGCAATGTCTGGCGAATATGGTGGGTGGGGCATCGTTTCCAATTCAATCTGCTCCAACGTCATCTTTGCTGTATGTGAGGAGTGGCTGTGTGGTAAGTAGCTTGCTTACCAACTACATGGTTCCCGGTTCAGTCCCACTGCGTGGCACCTTGGGCAAGTGTCTTCTACTATAGCCTCGGGCCGACCAAAGCCTTGTGAGTGGATTTGGTAGGCGGAAACTGAAAGAAGCCCGTCATATATATATATTCTATCGGTCTCTAAAGAGACCGATAGAATAAGTACTAGGCTTCCAAAGAATAAGTCCTGGGGTCGATTTGCTCGACTAAAAGGCGGTGCTCCAGCATGGCCACAGTCAAATGACTGAAACAAGTAAAAGAGTAAAAGAGTAAAAGAGAGCATTATCCTGATAGAAGAACATCTTTCCTCCTGAAACCAAACATGGTCCTTTTTCTTCTAGCGCTGACTTAAGACGCTGAAGCTGCTCGCAGTAGATCTTTTTTTATCACTCTAACCACTGAGACATGCCAGCGATCTATTCCATCATCGAAAGGAGAATGAGATGTAACAGTGATCTCTTCCACCGTGGAAAAGAGAATAGTGGAAAGCTTTGGTTTACTACTATTGTTGAGTATAAGCAGAGAAATAAGGTCATACTAAGATGACGATAGAGGCTAACAAGTTTATCAAAAGATGAATATCTAAATTGCAAGAGTTAGATGAAGATATATGAGGTGGAACGTCTAATGACAGTTTGGGTAGGGAGAGTGAGTGGATACTAGGTGGTCTATTGTGAAGGAATCCATTTGCAAATAGCTACGGTTAGCTATGCTAGAATAATAAAGGTTTCCGTTAGCCAGATACGTTGGGTACAGCATAAGGAACATTTACTATTTACAGCAGTTTGGCATGGTGGTCAGCGCAATGTATGGGGGATAGAAAGGGTCGTTTTATGTTCAGGGCAGTTAAGATGTGATGTATGCGTAAGATTATAAATCATCTGACAACAATAGAGTTCAGATGTCATTGAAGGCGACTGAGATGTCTGTGTTAGTTGACAGTTACCAAAATAAAGGAATTGTTTATTACAATAATAAGGAATTAATATTCCTTATTGTCGCTGAAGAGGTCACAGGATGTGATGAAAGATTTCCAACGATAATAAACAATAATAAACAGGCGCAGGCGTGGCCGTGTGGTAAGAAGTTTGCTTCCCAAAGACATGGTCCCGGGTTCAGTCCCACTGCATGACACTTTGGCCAAGTTTCTTCTTCTATAGCCTCGGGGCGACCAAAGCCCTGTGAGTGGATTTGGTAAACGAAAACTGAAAGAAGTTCGTCGTATATATATATATATATATATATATATATATACCTCTTTCTCAAAGGCTGTCATTACTTTCGAGACAGTACTTCTTGATACACCAAATATTTCGGCTGTTTTCGTTACGCTAGCGCCTGCCATACGAGCACCAACAATTTGACCTCTTTGAAAGTCCGATAGATCTACCATTTTTATGAATTTTCATTACCTTTTTCTGACGATATCTGAAAAGAAACAGCAATTTTAGCAAAACATATTAAGCAACACAAATGAAAAATCAAAAAACACAAAAATAAACAAGCTTTTGACGGTTTTATAGCTGTTTCAAAATTATAACGCTATGATGCTAGATGTTTCCATTATTTTGTCCAAACCCTGTATAACTTCCACTTAAGCTTTCGCATGGAACTTTTGCGTGCCATGGCATTAAAATGTGTTAAACTCATTCTCTGGCATATGATATTAGACATGTGTGTGTGTATGTGTGTGTGTGTGTGTGTGTGTGTGTATGTTTGCATGTATGTATGTATATATAAGCTTTGACGGTTTTATAGATATTTCAAAATCATGATGCTATGATGCGAAGTGTTTTCATTATTTTGTTCAACCCCTATATATATATATATATATATATATATATATATATATATATATATATATATATATATATATATATATATACGTATGGAGAAATGGTTATTTCGAATGAGTCAGAAAACTGTTGACCGTTGCTTATAACTCCATATAAATCCATATACAGCCATCTTCCAATCAAGTATTTTTTCTTGGATTGTCTTTTGGTAGAATATTCATTCGAATAAATCATAGAGTGTATACGGGAGAGTAGAATAAGCTAGAAGATTCGGTTATTCTCTTTATTTTAACATCATAAATTACATAATCTTTATAGGTGT
>NC_142938.1:19115129-19130129 GCF_046866305.1 Octopus bimaculoides
TTCCACTTATTTCTTATTTTTATTTTCCTAAAATTTTCGTTGCGTCTTGCAACCTTTTCAATAGTCAAATCCAAAAACGAAATGTTGTATTAGTTTAACGCTTAAATGGAAAGGAAAGGGTCTTGTTATGTCGGAGGGTAGTACTTCATCAGCAGAAAAGTATAGAAGAAAAATAGACACGAAGGAGAGAGCATGAGAAAAAGTGGTAATATATACGTGTATATATGTGTGTGTGTGTGTTCAAACGTTACATTAGATACACAACTGGTATTATTCATGCCACCATACATCTTCCTCTATTTTCCTCTTGTCTTACATTTCATTCAAAGCATCAATACTTCGTTAGATATCATATTTATTGACTGACTTACTAATAACTAGCTCGTGATTTAAATATTAATATAAATAGAATTACATTAATACTCAATACTCTATTATCGTCTTCTGATATACATTACAGTGTATTTCACATATTTTATATCTTACGCCATCTACAACACTGGGAAAGTAAGCATTATGTATATTATATTACATTCTACTGTACATATGTGTGCGTAATATATTTGTTATTAGATAACACAGATCAATTTCATTATGAGAGAGAGAGTCTTATGATCTGAGTACGTCTCTCTGTATTGCATGCTTAGTATTCCATCTTTTTGACTATTGCACTGAACATTATACACACACGTGTGTGCATATATATATATATACATATATATATATATATGTATATATATATACGTATATATGTATGTATATATATATATATATATATATATATATATATATATATATATATATATATATATATATATATATATACATATATATATATACATATATATATATGTATATCTATATATGTATATATATATATATATCTATCTATATATATATACATATACGTACATATATATATATATATATATACATATATATATATATATATATATACATATATATAAATATGTATATAGATATATAAATGTATATATATATATATATATATCGTCAGTAGTTCATATATCTGAAAAAGAAACCATGAAACCAGTAATGTAGCTTTTAGGAAGTTGATTGTTATAGGCGGTCAGAGAGAGAGAGAGAGAGAGAGAGAGAGAGAGAGAGAGAGAGAGAGAGAGAGAGAAAGAGAGAGAGAGAGAGAGAGAGAGAGAGAGACAGACAGACAGACAGACAGACAGACAGAGAGCATTGGTTTCGTACCTATAAAGCGTTTAGTCGTATAGACGAATCATCAGACACAAATGGCCGTATGCATATAACCATACGGCAACTTGAGTTTGACGAGTCACCTATACGGTTAAGCATTTTATAGGTATGAAACCAATAGTCTCTCTCTGAGTGGGCATAACAGCCAACTTCTATATATATATTAATAATAATAATATGACAACAAAAGAATGAATGAGACCTTCATATTCTGTAAATAGATGAATTTATCTATAAATATAATATAGGACAATCATTTAGTTGTCATAATGAGACTCAGAGTTTCGGATGTCGGGGCTGAAGCCTGCTCCGGCATCTCATCAGTTATTAAGATAAAAACGCTATGAAAAAAAAATGTTGAATAAAGGGAAGTTTCTCCAATAGGCGTGGAGAAAGTAAAACTTCGTTCGTAGAATCTGCATATGCACACAAATACGCACATATACATACACATACGCACACCTGCATCCCAGGCTAAAGAAGGTCTTCACCTACGTAAGGTGTTGTATCTGGTTACAGGCGTAGGAAAAGTTTAGTCCACTCTGAACTTTTAAACCCAAATCAAACGATAACAAAGGAGATCTACTGCGAGCAACTTGAGCGGCTTGTATCAGCGCTAGAAGAAAAACGCCCGTCTTTGGTGCCAAGACGAAAGGTGTTCTTCCATCACGATGATGCTCGGCCACATACAGAGAGGATGACATTCCAAAGGCTGGAGCAATTTGAATAGGAAACGATGCCCCACCCACCATATTTGCCGGACATTGCCCCATCTGATTATCATTTATTCTGCAGTCTTCAAAATCATTTGGACGGAAAAGATATAAATTCTGTAAACGATGATAGAAGAATACTGGAGGAGTATTTTTCGTCACGGACAAGAGAACTTTGGAAGAAGGACCTTGTAAGTCTATTACATAGATGGAAGAGCACTGTAGAAATTGAAGGAGAGTAATTTTTAGATTAAAAAAGAAATTTGTTTATCTTAATTTTGAAAAAATAAGAGAAATACAAAAAACCGCATTATTTATGCGACGACCCAATATATATACACATACACATTTATATATGTACTTATGCATATGTTGAGAATTCGTTTTTTAAAACCAGATGGTGAAATCAATGGACGGTTCTCTCTTGCGGGACCTCTTCGGCGAACACATTTCTTTTCAGTTGCGTATTCTATTTGACATTAATATTTATAAATACCTAGAATGTATTCATATAATATATAATATACGTATATACGCATGCGTACTTACATGCATGTAAAGTATACATACATGCATGCATGCATACATACATACATACATACATACATATATAGACCAACACACTCACATAGACATACACAGATATGCCTTCCTCTCTTCCTTTCTGCCTATCTTTATATCCACTCACACACACACACACACACACACACACACACACACACACAAAATATGTGTGTATGCATGTTTTGATATGTATGTATGTGTATATGTATATATGCATATACATACATACATATATATATATATATATATATATATATATATATATATATATATATATGTGTATATGTCTATATATATATATATATATATATATATATATCTATATGTGTGTGTGTGTGTGTGTGTATGTGTGTGTGTGTGCGCGTGTGTGTGCGTGCGTGGAGAGAGAGAGAGAGAGAGAGAGAGAGAGAGAGAGAGAGAGAGAGAGAGAGAGAGAGAATGGAAAAAGAAATAATTTTCTTGCATTGTATTGTTATATTTTTCGCTGTCCCCATGGCAAATTCAGAAAACGATTATTCCGAAAACAAATACACTAAAAGTATAAAATAAAAATAAAATAAAATAAAATAAAATAAAATAAAATAAAAAATAAAATAAATTTGATGCAAGGCAAACAAAGAAGAAATATAAACAAAAAGCACAATAGCTACAAATGAATTTTTCCATATATGGTATGTGTTGACATTTGTTTTGCTTCCATATTTACCCATCTTTACTTAAACAGAGACTGTTGCAAAGCCAACGATAGTGGCTCTGAGTGGTAGCATTGTCTGCTAGAAATAATATCCAAAACCCCCACCCTTAGAAAAATAACGCTCTACTGTCCGTCTTAGAAAAAAAAACTAAAAAAGAAAAAAAAAAAACTGGGACATATTCTTTTCTATTCTACGCACAAGGCCCAAAGAGAATCTTTTCTACTTCAGGCACAAGGCCCGAAACTTTTGGGGAGGGGGCCAGTTGATTAGATCGACTCCAGTACGCAACTGGTACTTAATTTATCGACCCCGAAAGGGTGAAAGGTAAAATCGGTTTCGGTGGAATTTGAAGGCAGAAATACCGCTAAGCGTTTCGCCCGTTGTCATCAATCGTCATCAATGTTGATGTTATGTTCCTCATGTTATCTTTCAAGTTTTATCTGACGATTGTTCAGTTGTGTTGTTATGTAGATCTTACTTCGTTGGACGTGGAGTCTCAGCAGAAGCCGGCCGTGGTCAGCTATGAATAGCCAAAGTCAACCGAATTTCACTGTAAGTATTTCTCAAGCACTGCCTCTGTTCAGTGCTTTAGTACGGACAGGTTTGACAAATCTAAAACTGGGATTTCTTTTCCTCCGGCCAAACTATCAGTTAACATCTTTAAGTAAAAAAAAAAACATCCAAATATTGGCTCGAGGTTACAAATTCAGGGAGCGTTGGCTACAGTCAATTCACCTGACCTCACTAATCAATTGGGATTACGCTATATCGTCCCCTGAAAAAAAAAAAAACAAAAAAAAAATACAGAGAGCCGAGTTGACATTAGCGTGATTTGAACTCGGAACGTAAAGAACAATAACAAAAATACTGCTGGGCATTTTCGTATGACGCCCTAACGATTCTCCTAACCCACCGCCCTTTACGCTCTTTGTTACATTGATTGTAGTAGCAGTAGTAGTAGTAGTAGTAGTAGTAGTAGTAGTAGTAGTAGTGGTGGTGGTGGTGGTTGTAGTAGCAGTCATAGTAGTAGTAGTGGTGGTGTTGGTGATGGTGGTGGTGGTAGTAGTAGTAGTGATATAGTTGTGGTGGTGATTGTAATAGTAGTAGTAGTAGTAGTAGTAGTAGTGGTAGTACTTTAGTACTCTGATACGGATTACTAAATGGAGCCAATGTTTAAGCGTTGTGGTGTTTTTACGTCACTTCCTCTCATGCAAAAGCTTTTATCAATAAAATATGAGGAAGACTTGGGATGGATACTCTGTGTGTGTATGTGTGTGTATGTATGTGTGTATGTATGAGCGTGTGTGTACAAGTGTGTGCATGTGTGTGTGTGTGAGAGAGAGAGAGAGAGAAAGAAAGAGAGCGAGAGAGAGAGAGAAAGAAAGAGAGCGAGAGAGAGAGAGAAAGAGAGGGAAAGGAAGAGAGGGAGTTGGGGTGGGAATGAAAGCCCGAGAGAGTGGAAATGCGAGGGAGAAAGAGTACAAGAGTAAAAAGGTAGAGATGTAAAGAAAGAAAATTGGAGGAAGGATGTGGTACCGTGTCTGATTCACTTCCGATCTATAAACCCTCCCCCAACGCCATCCGGTCCCACCCCAACACGAAACCGACTCCCCCCTCCACACACCTCCACCTGATCTACCTTCATATTATTTATTTATTTATGGATTTTCATTTATCTTCTTACTCTCTCCTCCACCCTCTTTCCTTCACATTGCTTTTCCTGTCTCTCTGTCTCAGAGTACCTCCTACCAAGTCTCTTTCTCATACTAATCCTCTTCCTCTCTGTTCGTTTCTATCTCCTTCTTCAAACACGCTGTCTCTGTCTCTTTCTGTCTCTCTCTCTCTTTCTCGATTTCTATCCTATCCAGTCTTCTTCATACACTAACACCCTTTCTTTCAGTTTACCCCCTCTTTCTCGATCTCTCTGCCTGTCTCCATCCTCTTACCTCTCCCTCTGCCACACACGATCTCCATCCCTCCCTCTTTCCCTCCGTCTCTCCCCCTCCCCTCTTCCTCCTTGTATATCTGTCTGTCTGTCTGTCTGGTTCTCTTTCCAGTTGCTTCTCTCTCTCTTACGATACTAAAGTAACTTCAATTTTTTTCGTATTTCATATATGTATACATGCATATATATATATATATATATATATATATATATATATATATATATATATATATATATATATATTATTTTTCAAAGTGAAACTTTGGAGATATATATATATATATATATATATATATATATATATATATATATATATATATATATATATATATATATATATATATATATATATATATATATATATATATATATATATATATATATATATATATATGTATGTATGCATGCATGCATGTATACATGTATGTATGAATGTACGTACGTACGTACATATGTACGTACGTATGCATGTATTCATTTTCATTTCTAGTTTCAGCTCATGAGCTGTGGCCATGCTGTATGTATGTATGTATGTATGTATGTATCTGTCTGTCTGTCTGCCTGCCTGTCTGTCTGTCTGTCTGTCTGTCTGTCTGTCTATCTATCTATCTATCTATCTGTCTGTCTGTCTGTCTTTCTGCCTGTCTGTCTGACTCTGTGTCTCTGTCTGACGTTCTATTTATACATCTATACGAGTATATATATCAATATGTATGTATTCATGTATGTATATACGAGCGTGTATACTGCGTATATATGTGTGTGTATGTATTTATACCTGTCAATCAGCCAGTCTATCAGTCTGTCTGTTTTTATGTACAAGCCACAGCAACAACAGAAACAGTAATAAACACGGCATCTATATGAAAAACTACCACCACTACTACCACCTCGACCATCATCAACAATAACATACCACCACCACGACCACCACGACAACGGCCACCACGACCATGGCCACCACTACCATGGCCACCACTACCACCACCACCACCACCACCACCACCAATACTTCAGCAGCAACAGGAACACCAGCTTCAACCACGGCAAGCACCACCTTCACACCACCAACGATATCATCCAAAACCAGCAACATCATCATCGTCATCATCGTCATCATCGCTATCATCTTCTTCATCATCATCGTCATCGTCATCGTCATCATCACCATCACCATCATCATCATCATCATCATCATCATCATCATCGTCATCGTCATCGTCATCGTCATCGTCATCGTCATCGTCATCGTCATCATCATCGTCGTCGTCGTCGTCATTATCGTCATCGTCAATATCATCCTTCATCTCTTCTTCCGCCGCCTCCTCCTCCTCTTCCTCCTCCTCCTCCTCCTCCTCTTCATCATCATCATCCTCATCCTCCTCATCATCATTATCGTCGTCATCATCATCATCGTCGTCGCTGTCGTCATCGTCATCATCATCATCATCGTTATCATCATCATCATCATCATCATCATCGTCGTCGTCGTCCTCCTCCCCCTCCTAATCAACATCATCATCATCTTCATCATCCTCATCATCATCAACGTCAACAGCAACAGCGAAGACGACGACGACGACGACGACGACAACAACAACAACAAAAAGCAACAGTAGTAGCAGGAACAGCAACAGCAGTAACACCAGAACCACCACCACCACCACCAAAACAACCACAAACAACAACAACAGGAACAACAGCAGTAGCATGCAACAGCAGCATCAGCAATGGCTGCTGCAATAAAAGACAGAAAGACAAAACACACACACACACACACACATTAATTGAAGAAACATTAACAAAACAAAAGCAAAACAAATCCACATCTCATGGACGCCACAGTGACTACCACCACAACCACAACCACAACCATAGCCACCATTATAAACCCCACCACCACCACCAACACTACCAGCACTACTACTACTACTACTACTACTACTACTACCACCACCATTGCCACCGCCAACCACAACAATACTATCACCATTCAGTGTTTTGCAACACAAAAGACGCCACATCTTCATCTATTCCATCTCCCGTGACCAAGAAACACACACATACACACACACACAAACATACACACACAAACATACACACACATGCATGTATAAGCGTTAGACATACGCACATGCATGCTCACACATACTGAATATACATACATACATACATACATACATACATATATATATATGTATAGATATATGTATACATACCACACGCACACATATGCACACACACACACACACGCACCACACACGCACCACACACACACACACACACACACACACACACACACACACTGGTTCTGCATAGTCTTCTCATTAATTATTAGCAAGTCCTACCTTTGGTAAATGGCGTGACCAACAATGAGACTTCACAACACAAACGGAGCTGGGAATTGCAAAGGAGAAAAAATGGAGAAAAATGATACATCTCCACAATGTGCATGTGTTTTGTGTGTGTGTGTGTGTGTGTGTGTAAGGGAGGGAGTGTAAATGAAAGAGCGAAACAAATGTATAAGAAAGTAGGTCTGTATTTTTTTTTTTGCGTGTGCAAATGTGTTTTCATATGCATGAGTGTTTGTGTGGGCGTGTGTGTATGTATGTATATGTGTCCATGCATGTGTGTATACACACGCATAAACACATCTATATCTATACATTATATATGTGTAGATTTTTCTTTCCATATCTAAATTTATTTGTCAATAGATAGAGATATATATGTATACACATGCATGCGTACATAAACACAGACACACAGACACACACATGCACACACATGCGCATACACTCACACGAACATATCGTGCTCACACACAAACGTACACTCACATGCACGTATACAAACACACAGAGATACACACACATAAACACATACACACAAACTCTGTCTGTCTGTCTCTCTCTCACACACACACAATCTCTCACACGAGCATCTTTTGGTGTTAAGGTTGTTAAATGATAAATAACAAATTTCTACTCAATACTATGGACTCAATACTACGAGTAGAGTAAAGATTTATTATCCAGAGGGATCGACTGTGACTCCAATTTTTGCTTTACTGGTTTTATTGAAACACTTTCTCCAGAAAATACAGCAAAAAGAAAAATATTAAACAAACATGTATTTGTTATTTTGGCACGTTAAAGATTAGAATGTCGCAGGAAAGAACTCCAAGGTGAGAGAGAGCGAGAGAGAGAGAGAGAGAGAAGAGAGAGAGAGAGAGAGAGAGAGAGAGAGAGAGAGAGAGAGAGAGAGAGAGAAATCGACCGGCTAATTCGTACATAAGTGGGTGGAACAGTTAAAATATGCAAGAATTTTCTCAAATTTCAAATGTGAATCTGTATCAACTACATCTCAAAGATGGAGCCTTGTAGCTTTGTTGGAAACCGGCACCCTCCTCAGTGGAAGATTTATAATAATTAAAAAAAATAGAAGGGACATACATACACATGACAGGCTTCTTTCAGTTTTCGTCCACTAAATCGATTCACAAGGCTTCAGTCGGCCCGGAACTATAATAGAAAACACTAGCCCAAGTTGTCGCGCGGTGTGATTGGACACAAGACTTCATGGCAAGAAGCAATTTCCTTAACCTTCGCCTAATGAAGAAAAACGAACATCCGAAAACTTTCAGTTTTTCATGCTTTATCATTAAGAGCCTACATTTCACGTAAAATGGAAGAGGCTAAAATTGCACATGGAGAAAAGGAGTGATAGGATTTTGTTTGAAAGGCGCAGGAATGGCTGTGTGATAAGTAGCTTGCTTACCAACCACATGGTTCTGGGTTCAGTCCTACTGCGTGGCATCTTGGGCAAGTGTCTTCTACTATAGCCTCGGGCCGACCAAAGCCTTGTGAGTGGATTTGGTAGACGGAAACTGAAAGAAGCCTGTCGTATATATATGTATATATATGTATTTGTATGTGTGTGTTTGTGTGTCTGTGTTCGTCCTCCTAGCATTGCTTGACAACCGATGCTGGTGTGTTTATGTCCCCGTCACCTAGCGGTTCGGCAAAAGAGACCGATAGAATAAGTACTAGGGGTCGAGTACAAAGAATAACTCCCGAGGTCGATTTGCTCGACTAAAGGCGGTGCTCCAGCATGGCCGCAGTCAAATGACTGAAACAAGTAAAGAGTAAAGAGTAAGAGTAATGTAATATATAGTAAAAAGTCTTTTAAAGAAGTTTCTGAAATATAAAGAACAATCGCTTTAAGTTTCTTTTGTAAGAAGGTGTACAAAAAATATTCATTTTTATTTTTTTATCTAATGATACAGTGAAAAGCTGGCACTACGTCCAGTTAATCCGATCAACGGAACAGCCTCCTCATGAAATTAACGTGCAAGTGGCTGAACGTTCCACAGGCACATGTGCCCTTAACGTAGTTCTCACGAAGAATCAGAGTGACAACAAAAATGTGAACAGGCTGCCCCCTTTGAAATACAAGTACTGCTCATTTTTGCCAGCTGAGTGAATTGGAGCAACGTGAAATACAGTGTCTTGCTCAAGGACACTACGCACCGCTGGAGTTCGAACTCACGGCCTTACGGTCGTGAGCCGAATACCCCTGACCACTAAGCCACGCTCCTTCATCATTAAGTGTTAATAACGTCATGTAAAACAAGAAACTATGGTTTTACATGCAGAAAATGGATGACAGGATTGATAATGATGGTGATGATGATGATACACACACACACACACACACACACACACACACACACACACACACACACACACACATATATATATATATATATGTATATATATGTATTATAATATATATATGTATATGTATGTATAATATATATATATATATGTATATGTATGTGTGTATATATATATATATATATATATATATATATATATATATATACAGTGAAAACCTATGTATATATATATATATATATATACATAGGTTATGAAGAAAGAAAGCAGAAAATAGCTCCATCAGTGCTAACTGTGAGAGAATATCCTCGACAGCCACACAGTTCCACGCCTTCTCGATCTTTTAGGTGGCTTTTTCCCCCCATATTTCGAGCTAAGCTGTTTTCCCTGTATTTTCAAGAACTTTCGTTTCTCTTGTTTGTCTGTGACAATCGTTTTCATTGCCTAGTATCTAAATAATCCTTTTAGATGACATCTTTCTGATTAATCTCTCATTATTGTAATCATTGCAGCTTTCTTTACATCATTTCATCGGTTGTTTTGTACCTATCGGTCAAATTCGTTGTCGTAGCCGGTTTCTCTTGATTGTCATTGTTTCAATTGTTCAATATGTTGCTGGTAATATTATTTCAAATTAATGTCGTGTTGTCGTTTTTCATTAGTCAAGTCTCTATTAAATGCAGTTTTCATTAACCGATTCTTTATTATATCCGGTTTCTATAAGTGTTGTTATTCTGCTGTAGTCTTCAGTTTTGGTTATTGTACTCGGTGTCTGGGTTTTGTCGTTCGTTTCCATTGCGTACTTCATTGATCGCTCTGTTTTCAGGTCAGTATAAGTTGTTAGTTGTTGATAATGACAATGGTGATGATGATGGTGATGATGGTGATGATGATGATGATGATGATGATGAAGAACATGACGATGACAACGTTGATAACGACGATGACTATATTGTCATTATTAATGATGATGATGATGATGATGATGATGATGATGATGATGATGATGATGACGACGCTGACGATGACAGCGATGATAGTTATGATGATGATACTGATAATGATGGTGGTGGTGATGGTGGACGCCTGGATTGTCATGATGATGATGATGATGATGATGATGATGATGATGATGATGATGATGATGATGATGATGATGATGAAGATGATAACGATGATAATGAAGATGACTACGGTGATAACGACGATGACTACATTTTAATTATTATTATTGATGATGATGATATGATGATGATGATGATGATGATGACGACGACGACGACGACGATGATGTTAATTATGATGATGATGCTGATAATGGTGGTGGTGGTGGTGGTGATGGTGGACGCCTGGATCGTCATGATGATGGTGATGATGATGATGATGATGATGATGAAGAAGAAGTTGATGACGATGACGATGACAACGATGAAGACATTGATAATATTGATAATGATGGCCGTGATGGTTATAAAGGTAATGACAGTGCGAAGGCGATGACGAATACGACGACGATGACGATGATGATAATGAGGATATGGATACTGCTACTACTGCTGCTACTACTGCTGCTGCTGATGAGGAGGATAGAAACGATGACGATGATAATGATGACGTCCATAATGATCACGGTCATGGCAAGAGGATGATGAGGATGATGATGACAACGACGACTATAACACACTTTGACAAAGACGACGAGGACGACGTCGGTAAAAATGATGATGACAGCGACTATGACCGTGAGGATAACTATAAAGCTGCTACTGCTAATAATAATAATAATAATAATGGTGATAATAATAACAATGATACTGATAATGTTGCTCCTTATACCGCTACTGCCGTAGATAATTATTGGTGGAAGAGGTAGTGGTAGACGTGACAGAATTGACGATGGTAACGACGCTGACGTCTGATGAGACAAGTAATAATGAAAATGAGCTGTCTACATGCAACAATTAAATGGAACGCAGACGTTATTGTAAGAATACCTGAAATGGTAATGAATGAATGAAAAAAATATTAAAAAAAATAAAAATAAACAAACATGAATTAAATAGTATGGAATTAAACGGTGAACCAATTCGATTGATTTGTTTACTTATTTCATAATAATGATGAAGAAAATGATGATGATGATGATGATGATGATGATGATGATGATGATAATAATAATAATAATAATAATAATAATAATAATAATAATAATAATGATAATAATAATAATAATGGTATCATTTGCCACAGGGCGATGGATGAGGGGACTAGACAAAGGCATGATAGCAATAATGATGATGATGATGATGATAATAATAATAATAATAATAATAATAATAATAATAATAATAATAATAATAATAATATAACAGTGATAAATGTTATTCTATTTATTTTTTTGTGTTTATGAAAAAATGAAATAAATTATTTATTCCACTGTAAGCCAAAATTATCATGAATAATAATGATGATGATAATAATAATAATAATAATAATAATAATAATAATAATAATAATAATAATAATAATAATAATAATAATAATAATAATAATAAACAATTAAAAGTAAAACGTAAAAAGTATTAAAAAAATTATATAAAATAATTCATTATATTATTGTTGTTGTTATTGTTGTGAATATTGTTATTTTTGCACTCTACTTCAAGTTTGCATTTGGTTTTTATGTTTTGCATGGGGTTTGTATGTTTGTAGCTTTCTTCTTTTATTTTTTGAACTTGGGGCAATTAAGTAATTGTCAAATCATTATTATTATTATTATTATTATTATTATTATTATTATTATTATTATTATTATTATTATTATTATTATTATCATTATTATCATCATCATTATTATTATTATTATTATTATTATTATTATTATTATTATTATTATTATTATTATTATTATTATTATTATTATTATCATCATTATTATTATTATTATTATCATTATTATTATAATTATTATTATTATTATTATTATTATTATTATTATTATTATTATTATTATTATTATTGTCATTACTATTATTATCATTATTATTATTATGTTCATTATTATTAATATTGCCATTGTTGTTATTATCATTACTATTATTATTATTATCATTGTTATTATCATAATTATTGTAATTATTGTTTTTGGCATAATTATTATCATTATTATTTTTCTTATTATTATTAGTATTATTGTTGTTGTTGTTGTTATTACTATTATTATTATTATTATTATTATTATTATTATTATTATTATTATTATTATTATTATTGTTATTGTTATAATAATTAAAGAATCGCCACTACAAACTATTATTGTAGTGGTTGTTGTGTTTGTTCCTGTTGTTGTTGCAAATGTTGCTGTTGGTATTGTTACTATTGTTGTTCTTGCTGTTGTATTGACTTTTGTGTTTATTAGTTCGCTTCCTTCTCTCTACTTCTCCCTGTCCCCCCCCACGTCCTCTCTCTTTCTCTTCCACTCTCATGTTTTCTTAATAATATTTTAATGAAATTCAAAACAAAACAAAATAAAACAAGATTAAAATAAAATAAGAATACAATAAAGGCAAAAAATACAAAGGAACAAACAAATTAGTTGATTATTCAAAAGTGAAAGTAGAAATAATCAAGTAGAAATAGAAAAAAAAGTGAAAAATAGAATAATAATAATAATAATAATAATAATAATAATAATAATAATAATAATAATAATAATAATAAGCAATGATAATGTTAATAATAACAATAGCGATAAAACAATGATTATAATAAATAAATGAATGAATTTTTTTTTTAAATTAAAAATATCCCGAAAAAATCTTCATACAACAATAACCAAAAAAACAACAAAATACTAACAAGGACATAAAGAAAAGTTTAACCTGAGAACAATTGTGGTGTACGAGGGAGAGAGTGATGAGAGCACGGTGTCATCGCATTGACAAGGAAGGCCAAAATAATAATAATAATAATAATAATAATAATAATAATAATCATAATAATAATAATAATTATTATTATTATAAAATTAATAATAATGAGGAGGATAATAATAATAATAATAATAATAATAATAATAATAATAATAATAATAATAATAATAATAATAATGATAATAATAATAATAATAATAATAATAATTATTATTATTATTATTATTATTATTATTATTATAAAATTAATAATAATGATGAGGATAATAATAATAATAATAATAATAATAATAATAATAATAATAATAATAATAATAATAATAATAATTATTATTATTATTATTATTATTATTATTATTATTATTATAATAACAAAAATAATAGCAATGGCAATAAATAAAATTTATAAAATAAAATTACTAAAAACTGGCATGAGCGAAAAATAACCAAAAGAAAAAAAAAAAGAATGAAATGGGATGAAATAAAAATCGAAAGTGAGAGTCACAATTGCGAGTAGGCATTCTTTATTGTATTATTTTGCTACGAGTTCCAGGTAGTCGTTAGATCGCGGTCATGCTGGAGCAGTGTCAGTATCAGGGGTTTAATAATCGTTTATGTTGATCCTAGTACTCTGTCATATAATTGTGCGTGTGTATTTTTTTTTCTATTTCATCGAGTGCGTGGTTGGTGGGGGGAGTTAATTCAACCGAGTGGAAGGATTTGAACGCGGAACGTAAAGAGCTGTAATATCCATACCGCAATATATTTTTGTTCATTCAATGCTCAACCGATTCTGCCGTGTCTCAAACGAGTGATACAGCTCTCGAGGTGCTGACGAAGTTGTCAATTGTCATGCTCTGCAATCGACAATTGATAAAGAGAATAGACCGGCATACAAGGTGCATGTACATTATACATACACACATACATGCATATATACGCACACATATATATATATTCGAAACGCCTGTGTTAGAATGGGGGTAGCTGATGAAAGAAAATGTTGTCTATGTGGCCTGTGTGTGTTCTGTACTCTGATTATTATTATTTTTTTGTCTACGTTTTGTTTGCAATGTCCTGTACCCAGATATGCACCTATATATACAGGTAGACGTAGGTATGCACATACCTGTACGTATATATGCATATACTCATTTATTATTTGTTTTATATATATATATATATATATATATATATATATATATATATATACAGGGTGTCAGCAAGGTCATGGAGTACATG
>NC_142938.1:19135129-19137629 GCF_046866305.1 Octopus bimaculoides
ATGTATGTATGTATGTATGTATGTATGTATGTATGTATATGCATTCCAAAAGTCTGCCGAAATAAATGAGAAATAAAAGTAAAAACAAACAACAATTGTAAAAATGATTAATCTCTGAGAGCTAAACAATCATTAAATACATGTATTTCCATACCTATGAATTTATAAAATTAGGGTTCGCCACACAGTGCACTTGCTTTATTCTAGCCATAGGTCCTGGCCAGATGAGAAACGCAAGCCCCTGTCTCAAACTGTTCACTGGGTATTTTACTAATTACTCCTAAATACGTACAATTGATATCACTAGCATTCCGTCAATAACAACGACAAGGGTTCCAGGTGATCGAATCTTGAAATTAAAATATATGTGGCCGAGTACTCCGCAGACACATGTATCCTTAACGTAATTATCATTCTTGCCAGCTGAGTAGATGTAGCAACGTGAAATAAAATGTCTTGCTCAAGCACACAACGCGCCGCCGGGAATCGAACTAACAATCCTACGATCGTCAGTCGAATATCCTTAACCACTAAGCCACGCACGTTCACCAAAATGCATACACATGTAACCCATACTGCCACGCCTACACAAGTATACATGTGTATGTTTGTGTAGGTGTGGCTGTATGGTAGGAAGCTTATGGCATAGGTGCAGGCCTATGTGCATGTGTATGTCTGTGTGTCTGTGTTTGTTCCCCTAGCATTGCTTGACAACCGATGCTAGTGTGTTTATGTCCCCGTCACTTAGCGGTTCGGCAAAACAGAGACGGATAGAATAAGTACTAGGCTGACAAAGAATAAGCCCTGGGGTCGATTTACACGACTAAAAGGCGGTGCTCCAGCATGGCCGCAGTCAAATGACTGAAACAAGTAAAGAGTATATATATATATGTGCGTGTGCCTTTCTGTCTGCGTTTGTCTTCCCATCATTGCCTGACAACCGATGTTGGTGTGTTTACGTCCCCGTAACTTAGCAGTTCGGCACAAAGTGACCGATAGAATAAGTACTAGACTTACAAAGACTAAGTCCTGGGGTCGATTTCTTCGTGTAAAATCCTTTAAGGTGGTGCTCCAGCATAGCCGCCGTCAAATGACTGAAACATGTAAAAGAAAATAAAAGAATAAAAGAATGTACAAGCTAGTCTTCATGTTTTGTAAGTAATGAATATGCATATATATATTGTATATACGTATGTATATATATATATATATATGTATATATATACAAGAAGACTTGTTTTGTTTATGCTTTCCCCTCCGGTTTTTTGTTCTATGTGTGCCACAAATATCGCCATCCATTTAGAGAAAAATTTGTAGTTTAGAATCAGTAGTTCTTTGACTGCTATTTCTAAATTTTCAGTATGTTGGAGAAGCAACTCATTGCTAATCCCTGTATATTTATGTATATATATATATATATACGAAAAGTCTAGATAGAATAGAGACAGCTGACGAAGGGATATTCCAAGTGGCTTTCCGTTTTCCTATGTGTTCGTTCCGTTGTCTGTAGTTTATTGTTCTAACGTCCTGTACCCTGATATGCATGTATATACACATGTAGCTGTAAGTATGTACATATATGTGTGTATACATGTATATATATTCTTTGTATTATATATATATATATATATATATATATATACACACACACACATTCGTACATATACATGCAAATGTTCTCATATGTTTTCCTATAGACATATATATATGTTTGCATGCGTATTTGTGTATGTATGTATCTATATATCTATCTGTCTACACTCACACACACACAAATACATACGCCCGCACGCCCGCACACACACACATATCTACATATACATACACACACGCATTTATATATATATATATATATACACACACACACACAAATACATATAACGGGAAACAAGTGCAATACAAAATGCAATGATAGATACTACTTATTGACGTCCAAACATTACATATATATATATATATATATATATATATATATATATATATATATATATATATATATATATATATATATATATATATATATATATATATACATATATATATATATTGTATTATATTATATTTGAAATTGAAGTGGACAGAAGGTAAATAGCTGATACTGAATATTCGTTTAATATTCGTGTTGTCTTTGTTCTTGTTGAATATTGTGTCCTCATCATTGTCGGCATTCACTTTAAATATACTAAAAAAAAAAAAAAAAAAGATGCAAAACAAAAAACAAACAGACCCTATCTATTATATGATCGATCTCAGATTAATCAATCATCTGTGAAATTCATTCTTTTAAATTCCAGTATTTAACTTCCGGTTAAAGAAATATACGCAAAGCATCCCTTCAAATGTTTTGCAATAAACAAACATCGTAGATTGTCATTTCAGATTTTGAAAAAAAAACCAAAACACAACAATAGATACAAAGCTACAAAGGAAACGAACTACTACTACTACTACTACTACTACTACTACTACTACTACTACTACTACTGCTAATAATAATAAT
>NC_142938.1:19142629-19145129 GCF_046866305.1 Octopus bimaculoides
ATATATATATATATATATATATATATATATATATATATATATATATATATATATATGTATACACACACACACATATATGTATGTATAGATACATATATGTATGCATATATAAATATATTCTTTTTTTATTCTTTTACTTGTTTCAGGCATTTGACTGCGGCCATGCTGTAGCACCACCTTCCGTCGACCAAATCGATCTCCAGGCCTTATTCTTTGTAAGCCTAGTACTTATTCTATCGGTCTCTTTTACCGAACTGCTAGGCTACGGGGACGTAAACACACCAGCATCGATTGTCATGCGCTGATGGGGGGGGAGGTACAAACACACTCATACACAAGCATACATACATACACACACACACACACACACACACACACACACACACACACACACACACACACACACAAACACATAAACGATGAGCTTCTTTCAGTTTCCGTCTATCAAATCCACTTACAAGGCTTAGTTTCGCCCGGAGTCTATAGTAGAAGACATTTGCCCAAGGTGAACCCGGAACCATGTGGTTGGTAAGCAAGCTACTTACCACACAGCCACCCAGAAGCAACATCAACAACAGCCACGGCAAAAAGAACAGCAGGAGCAACAAGAATAAGAGCAGCAACAACGGCAACGACGACGATGACCACCACCGCCACCGCCACCGCCACCGCCACCGCCACCGCCACCGCCACCGCCGCCGCCGCCGCCGCCGCCGCCGCCGCCGCCACCACCACCACCACCACCACCACCACAACAACAACAACAACAACAGAAGTAGCAACAGCAAAAGCAAAAACAACAGTGACAGAAACAACAGTAACGACAGCAAGAGCAGCAGTAACAACAAATGCAACGACGGCGACGACAACGAGTACGTCATCAGAAGCAACATCAACAAGTGTAATCGCAGAGTCGCGAGAGCATCGGGTAGAATGAGCCACAGCATTTGTTCAGGCTCTCTGTTCTCCGAGTTCAAATCCGACGGAAGTCAGCCTGGCCATTCATCTTTCAAGGTGACACGAGCAAAGGTACCAATCCAGCGAGGGGAGATTCCCAGAACTGTAATTTTACTAATCGTTGCTATGTATCCCGCTCTCTTACAGTTTTCACAATCAACTCCCAAGGAAGGCCTAGATCCGATCCTCATCACGTTTAAGAATAGCTCTTCCGAGCAACACTGCTAAGTGCTGAAATAGGAAGAGCCTTTCTATGTCACACTAGGCCCAGTTGTCTAGGTTACGTATCAATTTCAAATTTTGGCACAAGGCCAGCAACTTCGGGGTAGGGAGTAAGTCGATTACATCTATCTCAATGCTCGACTGGTACTCTTTTTCTTGACAACAAAAGGGATGAAAGGCAAAGTCGACCTCAGTGGAATTTGAACTCAGAACGTAAAGACGGACAAAATGACGCTAAGTATTTTGTCCGGTGTACTAACGATTCTGCTAGCTCGCTACTCTGCCTAGGTTGTTTATTACCAGAATATTCTTTTCTACTCTAGGCACAAGGCCCGAGATTTGGGGGGGGGGAGGGGGCCAGTCGATTAGATCGACTCCAGTACGCAACTGGTATTTAATTTATCGACATAAAAAGGATAAAAGGTAAAGCTGACTTTGAACTCAGAACGTAACGGCAGACGAAATACCGCTAAGCATTTCGCTCGGCGTGCTAACGTTTCTGCCAGCTCGCCGCCTTATATTACCAGAATATTACAGAACCAAAGCTTTTACTATTACATCACTCACAGATGTCTAGATTTGTATATTATTGAACAATATAAATATGTATCTAGAATCAACACACACTCACACACATACATACGCACACAGATGTTCAGGTAATACATTATATACTTTATACATATCCAGAAATATCTATTATTTGAAAGCAAAGGCAGATGTCCACATTAACATGTTACGCTACACACAAAAACTAAGTGTTGTGCTGTATCACAAATCAAAGATGTCGATATAACACGTAAACGCCAAGGGCATTGCTATATCTTAGCAAAGACTTATGCTCACAGTGCGCACGAAGACCTAGATCGCCGTTATATCACAGCGCTTACACACACACACACACACACACACACACACACACACACATATATATATATATATATATAAATCTGGACTACACACAAATGCGTAGCTCTCCTATATGACTTCATATAGTGATATAAGAGAGCTATATGGCCATATGACGTAGCTCTGCTATATAACGTCATACACATATGTGTGTGTGTGTGCGCGCGCGCGCGCGCGCGCGTGTGTATGCTTGTATATACAACACAGAAACACAGAAATGCACACGTACATAGAGCAACTAGCATTGTACATACACACATGACAGCAGACACATAACAATTTAGATCTCTGCTATATCAAAACACACACACACACACACACACACACACACACACACACACATGTACGTGCGCATATACAGCCACATGCCCACATTGAAAACCATATAGCCTTAAATAGAACAAAGAATCGT
>NC_142938.1:19150129-19152629 GCF_046866305.1 Octopus bimaculoides
GAGTAACATCAGTGCGATAAAAGAATTCCTCCCAGATGCTCTTTGTACTTGGCCTCACCGTGTGTGATTTTTGCTCGTGGGGACATGTAAAAGATCGCGTTTGTGTTCCACCACCACCCACTAACCTCGATGACCTTAAACATCGAATAACAACAGCGATCAACTCAGTGGATCGTGATATGCTGATACCACCACCACTATATCTTCAATACACGCATTTACCTCTACTACGACTGTCATCAACCAACGGCTAGCTTCTTATTGCCGCCCCTGTAACACCTCTACAGCCATTGCCAGTACGCGAAATTTTTTTCCCACGAGTGTTCCGAACCCCAGTAATGTACTCATTTGCATATAGTCAATCAGAGCTGATTTTGACCTTGTTGTCAAGTTGACAAAGGTTGGCATTCAAAATGGCGACCTCCGATTGCCATGCGAATCTTGTATTGTGCTCTCATTCAGATGCCAATATCATCGATACTGAACATATTACGCTGGTTAGCGGTAAGTTTGAATTATCGAAAATCTCTAGTCAGTATGAAGACAATTGTTGTGAAACCAACTGCAGCGTCCAGGAGAAAGATTGTTGGTGGTAGCAGAAACCGTATTGGTACTGGCAGACCATTGAAAGATTGTTTGGAAAGTGTGAAAGGAAAAGTGCTGTCCAACTCTCAGATTATGTCTAGACGCAAAGCCCAACATAACATTAGTGAATGTGTTCAAGACAACCAATCTCTTGGTAAAACGCACTCTACCAAGTAAACTCGGACCTCTTTGATTCCCATTTTACTTAAATGGACTCTCTTGGCCATTCGATGTTTTAAAAAAACATGTTTTTATAATTAAATATTATAAGGAATTGTGTAAAAAAATTCTCAAAATATTTTTTTGTATTGGAGAATTATAACCAATTTATAGCACAAAAATTTTAACAACAAAATCATACACGGTCCCTTAAGAGCCATAAGGACCCTGATTGAGAATCGCTGGTATAGGCAAACATTTGTTGGCTGTTTATTGCTGATAATGTGCGTTTGCGCCTGAAATATAAAGATTATTAAACATTGCAGGAAAGTATCCGTCATCACTATTTTTCTGTTTCTATATGTATCTTAATGTATATATGACTTGATTTCTTTTTCTATGTCCAATCGCCTGCTCCATCGTCTCTCTCTCTCTCTCCCCCTTCTTTCTCTCTCTCTCCCCTTCTTTCTCTCTCTCTCCCCTTCTTTCTCTCTCTCTCCCCTTCTTTCTCTCTCTCCCTCTCTCTCTCTCTCTCGCTCACACACACACACACACACACACTCGCACACACTCGCACACAACGCACACGTACACAGTGTTGTTGGCACTCCGTCGCTTACGACGTCAAGGGTTCCAGTTGATCCGATCAACGGAACAGCCTGCTCGTGAAATTAACGTGCAAGTGGCTGAGCACTCCACAGACACGTGTACCCTTAACGTAGTTCTCGGGGATATTCAGCGTGAAAAAGCTGACCCTTTGAATTACAGGCACAACAGAAACAGGAAGTAAGAGCGAGAGAAAGTTGTGGTGAAAGAGTACAGCAGGGTTCGCCACCATCCCCTGCCGGAGCCTCGTGGAGCTTTAGGTGTTTTCGCTCAATAAAAACTCACAACACCCGGTCTGGGAATCGAAACCGCGATCCTATGGCCGCGAGTCGGCTTCCCTAACCACTGGGCCATTGCGCCTCCAGACACGTACACAACTGCAAAGGAAAAGAAAACAAGGTTGGAACAATTCTTTGATCCTACGTCAGCTCAATCTGGGTTGACCTGAGGTTAAACGATACCGGCCACCACCAAAACCACCACCACCACCACCACAAACAACCACCACCACCACCACCACCACAACCACCACCACCACCACCACCACCACCGCTACAAACAACAACAGCCGGTAGACCTACAACAACAACAACAACAACAACAACAACAACTACTACTACTGCTGCTACTACTACTACTACTACTACTACTACTACTACTACTACTACTACTACTACTACTACTACTACTACTACTACTATCATAGCAAGAACAACACCAATGTCTCGATAAAATTTATAGAATAATTGTCTGGAGGTGCAGATATATTCATGAAGTGAACGCTCCCTTGATTCTTCACTTTCGTAATTTAGAATTCTCGTGCAGAATATGTGACTAAAGGAGTACAGAAGCCTGATTAGGTAATTGATATAATATTTTAATGAGCCTAATTTGTGCAGCATTTGTTGTAAATATCTTTGTAGGCAATTGTTTATTTTACAGTTTTTGTCGGGTCATATGAAAACGAAAAGTTCATTCCTTTCGGTCTAATCCGGTATGTACATATGTGTATATGTATGTATGTATATATACGAGATGACAGCGCTAAGCAGTGATGTGAATGAATATATACTTGTTACCAGTTCAAATCTGCTTGAGATATATTCGAACCTGTAAGAAAGCCATTCACTGTATTTTGTCATGGGGAAAA
>NC_142938.1:19157629-19162629 GCF_046866305.1 Octopus bimaculoides
TTTACGTAGGATATGGGCAGTTCCCATGAGCACTACCTTTTGAATTTCTGGTATCTGAGCTAGGTAGCAATCAGCCTATTTTGCTATCATTTCTAGGGTACCTATAACAACAGGTACTGTTTTATTATTATTATTATTATTATTATTATTATTATTGAGTGAGAGAGCATCGCATGCCATCAAATTGACACTGGGATACAATTATACGAAGCCCAATATACCCGTCATGACTACCTTTCTGTTAAGGGCACACCAGGCACGTGCATCACAACCACAAGTACGCGTTATGATGATCTTATGTCACGATAAACAGCGCATGACCTCGCAGGTGAGGCCCATTTAGAATTTTCTTCAGGTCGAGTAGCCCATCCCACTCAAAAGATCCCTGAATAAGTGTTGTTTCAGGATGATGAACGAAACAGCCATGTTTCCAGAGGTGAATTATGCAAACCCCAAAGAATTTCTCTCAACACATGGCTGTGATGCTCCCCCACTACTTCTGCTCATGATCAGAGATGCACATATCGTCAACCACTAAGGGACATGCTCAACTGGTTAAGGTCAAACAACTGACAAGCAGATGTGTGTTATTGAGCAGAATATTTACTGTAGCCCATCTTTTGTACAAATGTTCATGATAACACTTCCAATCAGTTAAGATCAGAAGCCATGAGTGTCACTGCCTCGTATTGCATTAGGGCATTTATTATTATTATTATTATTATTATTATTATTATTATTATTATTATTATTATTATTATTAGTAGTAGTAGTAGTAGTAGTAGTAGCAGTAGTAGTAGTAGTAGTAGTAGTAGTAGTATTTCGTCCGTCTTCACGTCCCGAGTTCAAAATTCCGCCGAGGTCGAATTTGCCTTTCATCCTTTCGGTCGATAAAATAAGTACCAGTTGATGAACGCTGGAGTGGACCTTTACCCCTCTCTCCTGTACTTACTGGCCCTGCGCCAAAATTTGAAACCATTATTATTATTATTATTATTATTATTATTATTATTATTATTATTATTATTATTATTTTGCTTCTTAAGCAATTTTTTAAATAATTTTGCCAACTAAAAATACTATGGCTACGAATGCGATGCTGCTATTATTCAGAATAATAATAATAATAATAATAATAATAATAATAATAATAATAATAATAATAATAATAATAATAATAATATGACCAGCGATAGTCAAAGTTGTGTGTGTGTATGTGTGTGTTTGTGCGTTCGTGTGTGCGTGCGTATGTGTGTGTGTGAGAGAGAGAGAGAGAGAAAGAAAAAAAGAGAAAAGACAGAGTGGACAATGCGATATCCATTGATATTACATGTCAGGTCGTGGTTATTTTCATACAGATATTTTTTTCTCTCTTGTATTCATAAAAGTCATGTCGTTTTGCCCTCTTAGTTGTATTTATCTTATTTTATTTTATTTCATTTTAGTTATTTATTTCAAATCTTGAAATTATTTCTATGAAAGCAAATGAGAAGGTACGCACACATACAGAGACATAAAAATACTACCCCCCCCCCCCACCTAAAAAAAACCCAAAATAAAAACACTCCACATGCACACACATAAAAATACGTAACAAACACACAAAAACACAAAAATATACACTTCCATGTATACATATATGCACATCCGTACATATGCATTAGAGAAACCGAAAAAAGTGTACACACACAGACAGCCCACACACACATTAAAATCCGATCAAACACATTACTATATATATATATATATATATATATATATATATGCACATACACACATACATATGTGTATATAAGCTTGTATCTATGCATATGCATATATATATATATATATATATGTATGTGTATATATATATATATATATATATATATATATATATATATATATATATATATATATATATGTATATATATATGTATGTATATATATATTCGTACACATAAAAATGGGTTGCATATCAACATATACAGACTAACATGTTTGCATAAGGACTCCTATCACACACAAACACACACATATACACGCACGTATATAAACAGACACAGACATACAACCGTCCATATTAACTCCCCCCCACACACAAGCACACAAACACACTGAAGCACACATAGTCATACAAAAGTATACACATGTATATCCACATAAAACTCATAAATACATATAGATTCATATGAACGTTCGTATACGCATACAAACACATGCATGAATACACATTCATTCAAACATAAATACACATTTGTACAAACACACAGACACACACACACATACATACATTTAAAAGAACATAGACACATACACATATCCCCTGTTGCACGTTCGATCATACACGCAAACGCATACATAAATACGTAGTTATACACATACACACACGAACTCACAGATATTAGAACAAAAGAAATTTAAATAAAAAAAAATAATAAATAAGATAAAATGAACATTGAAGAAAGATACAGAAATTAATATTATAGTAATTAAATATAACATTACAAAAAATTAAATTGTATTAATTAATTAGTACAATTTAAGGTTAATTAGCAAACCCACAGCCTATTTTTGTTTGTTCATTTATTTATTTGACTGTTTTATTAGTGCGTCTAGACAACTTGTAAAGTTTGTGAATTGTCAGAGATAATGATGAGAGGGGGGGGAGAGAGAAGAGGAGGAGAGAGAACGAGGAGTATAAGTGAGAGAGTGAGAGGGGAGAGAGAAAGAAGGGGAGGGAGATAGAAAGTGCATGGAATAGGAGACTTACAAAAATGAGGAAGAAGAGAAAATGAAAGTGAAAGTGAGAAAGAGCAATATATATATACATACATATATATATATATATATATATATATATATATATATATATATATATATATGTACATAGAGAGAGTGAGAAAGCGAGATGGAGAGTTAGAGGAAATATATATATACGAGAGAGAGAGAGAGAGAGAGAGAGAGAGAGAGATAGATAGATAGAGAGAGAGACAATTAGAGTAAATATATACATATATATGTATGTATGTATCAAAGAGAAAGAGAGAGAGAGAGAGAGAGAGAGAGAGAGAGAGAGAAAGAGAGACAAGGGGAGTGAGAGAAAGAAAATAGAAGTGGAAAATACATGCGCGAAAAAGGGAGAGAGAGGGGGGAGAGAAAGAGAGAAAGAGAGACAGAGAGATAACCAGACCAAATGAAGAAGAGATAGAGAGAATAGTGATTAACAAGACCGAGAGAAAGAAATGCAGAGAACGAGGAGAAGAGAGAGAGTGTGTGTGTGTGTGTTTGAGAGAGAAAGAGAGTGTGTGTGTGAAAGAGAGAGGGAGAGAGAAAAATAGGGGAGAGAGAGGGAGGAGTTGATGACGAGACAAAAACAAGTTTCCAAATGCTGCGCAATGTTTTTCAAAATGCAAAGTTTCTTTGAATAATATCGCAAAAATACATAAAACAAAATAAAATGAAAAAAAAATAAATAATAAATATGAAAAAAATATCAAAATTGTTTACAGCCAGACATGCACAACACACCTGCTTAATGACCTACTACTACTACTACTACTACTACTACTACTACTACTACTACTACTACTACTACTACTCGGATTTGCATCATTCATCATTGTTGATTTTTGTTTGTGTTTATGTAAAATTTCGATCTCTTCGTTATGTGTAAGCTTGTTTAGATTTGTGTCACGGTGGTGTGTTATTTATTGTAAGAGCAAACAGTTGTATTGTATTTTGATGTTTATGTCTTTGTTGTACCTGTGGCCAAAAAAAAAAAAAAATACAAAGAAAGAAAAAGGTTTCAGTTTAATTGGTTTCTTAATTAGTTTATCTCGTGTGGAACGACATGAAATACAATTGCAGTGACCGCTGTCTTCATTAACTATTAGCAAGCATTGTCGCTCTTATTTCATTTTTGAAAATTTTCTTTGCAAGTTATGTTTTCCATTGTGAGCTTTCGCTGCGTAACCAAGCACGTTCTGTGCACGTTGATCACATACAATGCTTTATTTTTTATGTGTATATGTATGTGTTTTGTATTGTATTACATGTACAGAGAAACCTCCTAGTATAGTGCTATTTTCTGTATGTTTTGTATAAATCCTGGTATTTGATTGTTTACATGTTCATATTACTTTTTAATTCCATCTTTTCGGAGTCGCCAGTTATTATCATAAGGAGTGTTTCTATTTTCAGTCTTCAAATCTACTTATCTCTGTTTCCTGAAATTTCTCTAATGGGTAGTTTTTCTCTATTTCTATTGATGTTGAAACATCGATAAGATGACATTGTTTTCAGAAATTTCGAAGTTGCATATGCAAATAATTTCCTTATATATGAAAAAGTATGAATATTGGTCAACTAATCAAATGATTTTGTTCATAATTGTTTGTTTAAGAATTTCTTGTTTCTTCCTCGTCATCATTTCCGATTGTCAATTACTCTAATACTTTAAAATCTTCATCCGTATCAATAATTACTCTGCATTTTTCAGCTTTTTAAAACAAATAACTGAATTATTATTTTCAATATCTCCAAAACTATTTTTCTATCTGAAGATTTATTTAGATATCGTATCCGCATAAATATACAAATATGTACCTTTTTCTCAAACTGCTGCGAAATTGGATTTATTCCTTAGAATGGAATCATCATCTTTATAAAAATGAAAAAAAAAAAACCTTAAATGTTCACTCTAGCACGGTGATGTTTGATTTTCGTCCAGAAAAACTTCTTCAATAATAAATCGATGATATTTTCGGATACTCTTTTACTCTTTTACTTGTTTCAATCATTTGACTGCGGCCATGCTGGAGCATCGCCTTTAGTCGAGCAAATCGACTCCAGGACTTATTCTTTGTAAGCCTAGTACTTATTCTATCGGTCTCTTTTTGCCGAGCCGCTAAGTTACGGGGACGTAAACACACCAGCATCGGTTGTCAGGCGATGGTGGGGGAACAAACACAGACACACAAACACATAAATGTATATACATATATACGATGGGCTTCTTT